>NW_011889526.1:307816-341472 GCF_000151845.1 Pteropus vampyrus | reverse complement strand
CCAGCCTTCTATTCCTACCTAAAATGGGGAGGTCCCTGCAGCCCCTGCCTTGGCCACTCACCTGGGTAGTTGTAGGGTGTGACCTGGTTGATCATGGTGGCGTACTTGGTGTACGGGCTTATAGAGGGCAGAATTATAGCTGTGGAGAGACAGAGGGGTGAGGCCTAGAGAAGGTGGCTATGGGAGGGGAAGGATGAGAAGGGGCTGAAGCTGAACTTTAGCAAAGGGGGGGAGTCAAGTGCATGGAGGGCAGGAGGTACAGCACCTCCAGGAGGCCCCTTGGCACTAGGATCCCCATTCCTCAAAAGGTTTTACCACTTTTTGGAGGTGGGGCTGGGAGCCAAGCACTTTCAAATAGGTGAAACCGAGAGAGCACATAGGAGGGAAGTAGGGGTGGTCATAGGATGAGTACATCTGAGGGTAGAGGTGCTCATGGAGCACACTAGGTGGGGAGCGAGTCTTGGGAATGTTTGAGGATTCATGAAATGTTATAAACTGAGGGGGAGGGGTTATAGAAGGAACCATCTCCAAGAAACCACAGTCCATTTAGGGTGGAAGCCTGGAGTCTGGGGAGTGCGGTAGGACACATAAAGGAATGTTCTAAGCTGGCACTGATAGAAATATGAGCTACACATGTAATTTTACGTTTTCTTATAGCCGCCTTACAGTTAAAACATACAAATTAATTTAAAAACTATATTTAATCTGGTACATCCCAAACATCATTTCAGTATAGCAACAGTCTCTTCAATCCGACAGCGTGTACTTTACACGAGCGTAGCATGTGCCACTTCGATTCATTATGGACCCCTTTCTAAGTGCTTGGTGCCCACTGTGGCCCATGGCTGCTGTATGGGACAACTGTGCTCTAAGAACCTTGCCCAGTGCGTGGTCTGCAGACCAGCGACATTGACAAGACCTGGGAACTTGGCCCCACCCCAGCCCTACTGAGTAAGTGCCTGCATTTTAACAAGCACTATCTCCACCCCCCCAAGTGGCCCCAGTGCACATTCAAGTATGAGTAACCCTGTTCTAGAGCAAAGGTTCAAGAGAGCAGTACAGTTAGAATCACTGGGACATTTTCACAAGGTACTGAATTCCTCAACCCCACGCCTACCGCACCCAGCTCAACTCTGTTGGAGCGTGATGGTGAAAGGGGGTAGGAATCGGACATTATTGTTATTATTGTTACTTTAGGGCTCAGGTGCTTTTAATGCACAGCCAGGGTTCAGAATCTTTTCTTGGGGGATTATGGACCTCTTCGGTGGGTGTGTATGGGGTGGGGGTGGTGAAAGGGTCATAATATTAGGGAGGCGGTAGGCAAGGGGACGTCGTGAGGGTGCTGACACACTGGTGGGGTCACAGAACGGTGAAGACAAAGAGAGGACCTTGGAGTACAAGGCGGAACGCTAGTGGGGGGCGATGGGACCTTTGGGGCGGGTGGGGGAGGTAAAGATGGGACGCCGGTTGGAGTGATGCACGTTCGCGCTCACGCACCGAGGCCCCCGATGGTGAACGACGCGACCAGCACCGGCTCCTTGGCCCAGGCATTCCTGAAGAAGGCGGCGAGTCCTGGAGGGGTGGGCGGGAAAGGTCACCCCTGCAGGGGGTGCTCCCGGTGACCTCTAACCTCCCGCCACCCCTGCCCTGGAGGAACCCTTTTGTGACCCCACCGCCTCCACGGAGACTCCTCAGCGCCCTACCCCCGCCCCGCCCCGCCCGGGGTTCGCCTGCTCCTTGCGCGCCGACGGTACCCACACTTACTCCCGGCCATCTTGGTCGAGGCGGTGGCAAGGACGCGGAACACTCTGGGTATTGTGGTCCTGTCCCGAGGCGCCGCTAAGTTTGCGTCTGCGCACTGGCTCCGAGCAGCTGTCCGGGGCGGAGGCGAGAACGAGAAGCACTCTGGGAGTTGTGGTCCCGGCTAGTGAGTCTCCGCAGAGTCTGCGCGTGCGCACTGGCATAGGGCAGGCGTCCGTGACCGGTGTTGGAGTAAAGGTGACAGGCATCCCAGGTTTAAGTGCAAGCCTGTTTGGGTACACCTGCTTCCGCTCTCCTGTCTCTCAGCCTGGAAGTCGCTCCGGAGGAGTAACTCCCAGTCCTGCAGCAACCCACTTAAGATGGAATGCAATCGTCCTCGTTTCATGGTTTACTTAGGAGAGCCCATTTTATAGATGGAGAAACGGAGGCTGGGAGAGGGCGAATGACTGATTGATCATTTGAGGTTGCAACTCAAAATCAGCTCGTCTTGGAAGCCCTAATCCTCACCGCAAAAGGGCTAGGGGCCTTATGTGAACTGTCGCAGTGCTCTATGGAAGCTCCATTATAGTACACATTATTGTTATTATTTTTTTTTTAAACGGACCTGGTCCAGATCTGCCCTTCCATCAGACGGGAGCTGCTTGAGAGCAGTAACGGGGTCTGACTCCTCTCTGTGGCCCCAGAATCGCGCAGCAGAGTCTGGCACATAAGCGGTGCTAATTTTTTATTTAAAAAGTTTAATTAATGAACACAACCGGTTACAGTTGCCCCAATTCCAACTTTTTCCACAGCGCTGTGGGGTTGGGACAGTCACGCAGGGGCTCCCACCTCGCTCCTCTTGTTAAGGGTGTAGTTTTGGGCAAAGATATGCTAACGGCCAACTTCTGCTTCTGTAATCTGTTTGCTTGTTTGATGTTAACTAGGGTGTGGTTAATCTGTTTGCTTGTTAAACCAGGGTATGGTTCTAGGCTTTATAAGCTGCCTCTTTGGGGAGCTCGGGGCCGATCTCCTCGAATCCTGCGTGGTAGAGAGTCAGTCACTGGCCGGCTAATAAAGGCTCATAATTCATCTCAATTGGCTCCGTGGGTCTTAGAATTGATCACGCCACAACGCTCTCTTCCTTAAAAAGGGCTCTGCCTCTGACTTTCTGATATTGCCTCACTTCCTGGAAGTAGATTTAAGAAGCTTGAGCCCTGGCTCCTGCTCTCGCTCCTGCCAGATCTGCCCACCATGGCCCTGGTGTTGATCCTCCAGCTGCTGACCTTCTGTGAGCCACCTCAACCCTTTCTGCTTGGGTCCCTCAGGCACAGAGAGGCAGGCTCTGGGACTCAGATACTTACAGAGGGAGGGGGGAAGCAAGGGATAGGATTACTGGGTCTGCCTGAGGGCAGGTGCAGGGTGATCAGGCAGCTAAGGGTTCAGAACTATACCCAGAATAACAGGAGAGGACTGGGGCCCAGACCCTTGAGCCCTAAAATAAAGAGGACACAGGGGTCCTGAATTCTTGGTTTCCTGGAAGAAAAGGAAGTTGGGGCAGGATTCTCTGGCTTTTTGAGGCCGGAGAGGGCCAGAGACCTGAACTCCTGGGGACTCTGCTGTGGGAGGGGAGATGAAAGCCAGAAAAACCTGGGTCCCTGGGAAAGGAGGGAGCTGGGGCCCAGACCCCTGAAACCCAAGGATGAGAAACTGTGAGCCCAGATTATTGTTTTCTGGAAAAGATGGAGTCCAGGAGCCTGAACTTTTGGGCACAGGGGCCCCAGGGGTCTGAGTCCAGACTTCTGGTTTCTTAAGTAGGTGGAGATTAGATGTTTGGATTTATGGCTCCTGAGAAAGGAGAAAGTGTGGGCAAAATTCCTGTATCCCAGAGGAAAGAGGGCCTACGGACTTAGATTCCTGGGTTACCAGTAATCCCAGAATAACAGGAGAGGAGCTAGAGACCTAAGCTGGAACCCCAGTTTTACCATCTTATTCATTTATAACCTTGAACACACTATTGCATGCTAAGACTCAGTTTCCTTCTCTGTGAAATGGGCTGTTGTGAAGATTTAATGGAGCTGGTAGCAGCCTAGGGCTTTGACAAAACCAAGCCCCCTAAACCTTCTACAGGGCCACTATGTCACGCAGACATCACTATGACTGGTGAGTAACAACCCCCATCTATTCTTTTGTATGTTGCTGACATCTCATTTCCACCTATTCAGATTTTATTTTGGTGCCCGCCCTCCTCTTCCTTTATTTCTCTCCTTTCATCTTCACTCCCTTTAGTAACCAGTATAGGTTAGCAGTGAAGACTATGAACTTTATGGAGCTAGAGACCTAAGCTGGAACCCCAATTTTACCATCTTATTCATTTATAACCTTGAACAAACTATTGCATGCTAAGACTCAGTTTCCTTCTCTGTGAAATGGGCTGTTGTGAGGATTTAATGAAATCACCTGTGAAAAGTCCTTGGTTCAGAACTTGGCATAGCACAGGGTTCAGGAGATGGGGTTTCTGGCAATGCTAATTATTCCCCCATTTGGAAAGTAGTATCCTCCACCCCGAGACAGCCATACATGTCTCTCTAGGCTTTCCTGTGGGTGAGACGCCGCACCTCCCAACACACACACACACACACACTCCTTGCTACGCTCCAGCTTCAAATAAGAACCACCTGGAGAACCATTAATACCTAAGCTATCAATCTATTTTAAACTATTTTTAAATGACAAAGCTAATATAGATTCATGGTTTTAAAAATTCAGTCATTACCAAAGGACCCATACAGCCTCTTTCTTCCCCTTCCTCATCTTCCTTAAATAATCTCTGAATCCTTACAAAAAATTTCCAAGCACTCAAACATTCATTTATGTATTTATGTACTTCTTGGTTTCCTGGCCAAGGCAAAATTGATATTTCATGATTCACAATGTTCTGCATCTTACTTTTCTTCACTTTACCATTTCTCTTTTTAAATGCTTTCCAGCATTTGCCATTGTGTGGCAAGATGCTAGTTGATTCATTTCTCTTGATGTATTTTTAGGTTGTTTCTAATTCCTGCCCCCTTCCCCGCCAACCAGTGCTGCAATGAGTCCTGTATGAGCTTTTTGGGCACCTGTATGTGCCTTTGCCTAGGGTGCAGATGTGGGATTATGGGGGTTGTTGGTCACACCTTTGTGTGTCTTGATAGAAACTGACAAATTGCCTTCTCAAAAAGTGCATTTAAGTGCACCTAAGTGCCTGTTTCACTTCATCTCCACCCAAGAGGAATATTAACCAGTTTTAATTTTTGACAGCCTAATAGTCAAAAATATCTCTCATTTTAATTTTTTTTAATTTTTTTTTTTATGATTACTATTACTGAGTCTGAACAACCCTTCCCACCACCACCAAATGTGTTTTGGTCAATGAGGCTTCCTGTTCTTTGAATTGCCTAGTCACATGTGTTACCCAACTGGATTTCAATTGGTTTGGTCCTAGGATTTCTTTCTACACTCTTAATCGATGTGATTTATTTCTGCCAGTGCTGTCATTTGCCTTCTAGCTTCATTTGTCTTTTCTCGTATGCAACTTGCAAATGTTGAAGGGGTCAAATTTACTAACCTTGTTCCTTCTGGATTTTTCATTTTATATTTTAAGACAGCCTTCTCTACCCCCTAGACAAATACATTTTCCTATATTTTCTTCAAATACTTTTATTGTAAAAAAAAAAAAAAAAAAAAAAACTCAGGTAGGTAATTAATCTGGAATTTGTTTGGTGGGAGAGTGTGAGGCCGAGATCCAACATATTTTCTTCCAAATAGACAGCAAGTTTGGCAACTATTGAGACATGTTGGATATGTTACAAATATTCTGGAGAGCAATTTAAAATCCCAGGTTTCTGGGACCCTGCCCCTTGATATGATGTTTAAAGAATGTAGAGGAAGTCGCCTTGCTCTTTCTCAGGAGTTGACACCTTGCTCCTGTGCTCTGCAATTAGTTTAGACAAAGCCCACAGGAGTCCAGTGCCTCCTCTCTTTTACAAAGAGGGAACCTAGGCTGAGAAGGGGGCTATGATTGCCTCCAGGTTATTCTCTTCCCACCCCCACTCCTCCTTCACCTTCTTGGGCTCCCAGGAAGCCTGAGGACCCAGGCCGCCCATTTATTCAGTCCCCACAGCCTCATACCCCAAGCCGTGGCTGGGGGCTCAGCCAGCTGCAATTGTGATCCCTGGAGTCAACGTGACCTTGAGGTGCAGGGCACCCCAACCTGCCTGGAAGTTTGCACTATTCAAGTATGGAGAGATCACCCCCATGCTGTATCGGGTTGTGTCCGCGGAGCTGGCAGAGGTCTTCCTGGAGGAGGTGACCCCAGCCCAGGGCGGCAGTTATCAATGCAGATACCAAAATCCAGGCTGGGCGCTGGGTGTCTGGTCCCAGCCCAGTGATGCCTTGGAACTGCTGGTGACAGGTGAGGTCTTGGGGGAGAGGGAGAAGGGACACAGGAGTGGGGTGAGGGATGGGAGTGGAGGGACAGAGACACACAGGCTTCTATAATGACACAGAAGAAAGAGCGAGAGAGTGAGAGGACGCGCAACGGGGATGATTCTCAACCAGGGACAATTGTGCCCTCCCAGGTGACCTTTGGCAAGATCTGGAGACATTTCTGATTGTTCTGACTAGGGAAGGGTGTGCTACTGGCATTCAGTGCACAGAGAGCAGACATGCCTAGGGTAGTCCCCACCCCCACTCCACACAACAAAGAATTATCCAGATTTATCCAGAATGTCACTAATGCAGAAGTTGGGAAACCCTGGGAGAGACACAGAAACGGAAGGAGAAAACATCAGGAGACACTGTCACTGAGATCCAGGGAGACTGAAATACTCTCGGCGAGGGGTGAAGACAGACACACAGAGAATTTTAGGAGCAGGCACAGAGGAGAAAAGGGATGTTCAGGGTGGGGAAGAAAAAGAGAGGGAGGAGAGCGAGAGAGGACCCCCGAGCCCACCTGCGTGCTCATCCTCCTCCCTCGCAGATGAGCTGCCCCGCCCATCGCTGGTGGCGCTGCCCGGGCCGGTGGTGGCGCCTGGCGACAACGTGAGCCTGCGCTGCACTGGCCGCCTGCGGGACATGCGGTTCGCGTTGTACCGCGTGGGCGAGGCAGTGCCGCTGCAGTACCACAACTCAGAGCGGCCCTGGGCTGACTTCCCGCTGCCTCGCGCCAGCGCCCCCGGCACCTACAGCTGCTACTACCACACGCCTAACGCTCCCTACGTGCTGTCGCAGCGCAGCGAGCCGCTGGTCATCAGTTGGGACGGTGAGGGGCCCCCACCCTCCAGCACCTCCTCCCTCAGATTTGGGAGTCCAGGCCCCCAGCCGCATCCCTCAGACCCGGGAGTCAAGGTTCCCCCCCCATCGACCCACCTCAATTTTGAGGGTATTGGGTCCCCAACTCGCCCCGAGATTAGAGACCATGAGGGTGGGGTCGAGATTTCCGGTGGGGTAACAGACCTCCTCTGTTCCTGCTGGCCCCGCAGGCTCGGGCTCCTCCGACTACACCCTGGGCAACCTCATCCGCCTGGGGCTGGCGATCCTGGTCCTCGTCTCCCTGGCCACGCTGCTGGTTCTGGACTGGCGCAGTTCCTGCTAGTCCCCCAGGAGACTGGATCTAGACACCTGCTGAGTGAGAAGACTTCTCAGATGTAGAGAAGCAACAGGGACCGCGGATTGGCCTGGCCCTTCCAGGGGCCCCACAGCCCTCCGGTCCCGCCAAGACCAGCTTCCCGAGTAATGATAGCCTTCGTACTCCGAGCTCTAGCTTCCTTCTAGGCCATTTTTCCAGGATCTCCCGGATCAGTGGGAGGTGGTATCAGTGCTCAAGGCTTCCTAGACAGAAGACCTGGGTTCGAATCCTAGTGCTGCTGCTCATCCACTGTGGAATGTTAGGAAAATGACTTTCCGCAAGCTTCCCTTGCGTTGGCTGTAAATGGGAGCACTGAAGATACCCACTTCGTAGGATCGTTGTATAATTAAGTAGACAACACACACGAAGCGTTTAAAACAGTGACTGACCCATAGCAAATGCTCATTAAATGTTGGCTACCATATAACAGCGATTTCTACCAAAATCTCAGGACTCAAATGAGGTTCGTTTTTTCCGATTGCGCATGCTCCAGCTCAGCTCTCCTTTTAAGCGACTTATTCCCCATTGTGACATCACGCTCAGTCACCAAGCAACAGTCTTAAATGCCTCCTCAAACCTTCCGCAAAGGTAAACCAAAATAGACCAGACATTCTTTCCTAATTACAGCTTCGTTTGCGTATGGCTGTCGTTTCTTGAGTCGTCAGTATCATTAAGCTGGGGTCTGTTGCCAAGGCAACAGCAAGTGGAGCGTGTGCAGTAGAGCTGCGACCTGGGCATCATAAACTCCACTTGGTCTGCTTTCCACTGTGCTCTTGGCTGCCCTCATAGTTGTGCTAAAAATAACGCGAACCATTCCACCTTCTAGCCTGTTTGCTCTTCTTATCTCTCTTCCTCGAAGGCCTGGCTACATGCACAGTTTCTTCTCAGTTAATTATTAAGTTCTGTTTTTATCTGGTGAATCTTGATGTCTTTCTCACCCATATATGCAGTTTCTGTCTCTAAGCACTTTCTGTTGCTTAACTCTCATATGTTCCTTTCTTGATTTATAACTAAGTTTGGTGGCACATACATCCTCCTCTCTTCTATTAAAATTTCCAACTTCCTAGCTCCCCTCTTACCATTTTATGGAGAAGAACGCGGCTTCCAATTTTTGGACAGCCGCAGCACCCTCACCCCCTAGCTGGACAATCTATGGAACTTCCTCAGTTTTCAATGTGAAACAGGAAGCTAAACATATCCACCTAGAGCAATCTATGGAACTTCCTCAGTTTTCAATGTGAAACAGGAAGCTAAACATATCTACCATGTCAGTTCTAGAGAGAAATAAGCAAAATAACTTGTCTGCAACACATGGAAAGAGATCGTTAAAACTTTAATCAGCACCTTTAACTTTTTATCCCTTTTCCTGGGGAGACGACATAGAGTAAGAAGCAAGGTTTACATTGCAACCCTATACACACTTCCATTTATCTCTATAAACCAAAATTCAAGTTCCAAGATGCAGTATTTACTCTATACAGATGCACACTGATACTTTCTATTTTGTTCAAAATGCTGCCTTCTCTGATGTTACAACCCCCACGCCTAACACGCATGTGTGCACACACAGGACCACACACCTGGTTTGCAGGTGGATAAGCAATATTTATTGGTGTGTGCGTTTATTTCAGAAACTGACCTAAACCAGGACTTGTGTAAAGATTGGGAACTTTATAAAATGAGTAAACAGTATAAAATGATGTTATTTCAACGCCCAGTTCTCTTGGTGTGTGAGATTAGGGTATTCTAGTATGGGATTAAGCAGAACTGAAATCTGAAGTCAAAATAGCCACCTGTGTGCACTGACTTGATGAATAGATGGAGGGTGTGGGGAGACTCTGAAAGGAAGTTTCTGGGATTGTTCTTAGTACCAATGTGGGACCCTGGCAGAGGATATCCAGGGCAACCTCCACTCCCACCCCAGAGCACATGTGGGTGTGGGAGATTACGGGTGAAAAGGGACCCAGTTAATGAAGAGGGAACCCTACCTGGATGGGCTTGCAAAGTCATCAAATACAATCTGCCCACTTTACAGATGGAAAAGTGGTGAAATAGAGAGTGGACATGAAGTTCCCTCAAAGTCATATGGGAAGTCAGTGCCACACCAGGGAGGCTGACTCCGAGTTTGTACTTCAACTTGGCTCTATCTATTCACTTGCTCATTCATTCAATCATTCAATTACTCATCTACTTACTCTTTGATTTAGTCTGTCATCTATTTCTTCATTGATTCTCACCCTTATTTCTTTCTATGCATCCATCCCTTTCCACTGCTCTCATTTGCCCATCTACCTATCCTTTCATTTGCTCTTATTCATCATTCATTCATTCTCACATCCATTAATCCATTCTTCCCTTCATTGATCAAGTAAGCAATTTATTAATCTACTCACCTATTCATTTACTTAGTCAATATCCATCAATATACCCATGCATTTATCTATGCAATATATCCCAATAGCAGTTTACTCCATGACTAGCACAAGGCTTGGTAGAGACCAAGCATTCAATGAATGCATATTGAATGAATCGTAGCTATAATATGAATTTCACTCTCTACCATTTATCATGTCTCCATACAATTTTGCCAGGTGATCCACATGTTATTCAAGGTCATCAGCGACAGCCCTCTGAGACATGTACAATTCACCCTGGGAACTCAGAGAGTCTGTGTGCTTAAACTGTTGGGTTTCTTCATCCCCCTGATTCTGCCTCTGAAAAACAATAAAACTGTCTTCCAGTTTGTTGAGTCAAGTCTTGTGGATTTTACTAGTTTTCATCTCCTGTCTTACTTTCACTTTTAAATGAGAAAGACAAAGGAGAATGTTTAACATTCAACAATTGCAAAGCCACTGATGCTTTCTGAGGCAGTGATGCCTTTTATTTATCACCCATAAAGGCTCAGAGTTCCCAAGATGTCCCTAATGAGACTGTCACACATCTGGCACAGTCTCCTCTTTCTGTCTCCTCTTGCCAGGTTACCTCTGATTGTCTTCTAGGTCTCAGATTAGATGCTGTTTCCTCTGAAAACTCTTGCCTGACCCATTCGTGCTTCCTTAGTGCCTCATCGCACCCTAATTGAGTGCTTGTTGTCCTGTATTCTGATCCTCTGTCTCCTAGACCTGACCACAAGCTTGTCTAAGGGACCAGGCTGTTTTATTTCTACATCCCCAGGGCCTGGCACATAGGTCATAAGGACCGTGCCCACTGTCACTGGATGAGCTTGACATGCTGAAGGTTACAGAAGCAGGCTCCGTAAATTTGCCCTTCTATGCTGGGTAGGGTAATGGTTTGATGAAACATGTGATGTCTCAATTTCCGGAAACTTTGAATATGTTACACATTATAAGAGGGACTTTACAGATGTGATTCAATTAAGACTCATGAGGTGGGGAGATCAGCCTGCATAATTTGGGTGGGTTCGATGTCATCACAAGGGTCAGTCAGAAAAGGCAAGTAAAGATGGCCTCTGAGGTCCGCAGGATGCAGGGCCAATGCATCGAAGGATGCAGGTGGCCTCTAGAAGCTGCAAACAACAAGGAATTAGATTCTCCTCCTGGACCTGAAAGAGGAGCCAGCCTGCCAACCCATTTTGGACTTCTGACCTGCAGAACAAAAGATTAAAAAATTTATGTAGTTTCAGCCCACTTAGTTTGTGACAACTTATTATAACAGCTATAGAAAAACAAATCTATTAGCTTCAACTGAAAATCCCTCTTACTCCACAAACTCAGGCAACCTCGCCCTTAGGACTTCCACTTTTATCCCTGTACCTGCTCCCCCCAAGTTCGCATTCATCCACTTATCTCATATTAACTTAAGGGCTCCCATGTACCAAGCACCATGACAGGCACTGGGGACACAGTAGAAAGTAATAGCAGACATATACCCTACTCTCATGAAGTTCACAGAGAAACCAAAGCATTAACAAATATGTCACTCACTGTACTGATCAGCCAGCACTTTAAGCTGCTGTAGCAAAGAGATCATCCCCCCGCCACCAAGAAAAAAATCTATTTAATTTTATTTCTCTCTCACTTAACAGTAGATGGTCAAAAAGTCTAGGGCTATTTATCAACATCTTTGCTTTTATCAAACTATAGCTTTGATATCTGGTTCTGAGCTGGTAGGAAAGGAGCTAGGGAGGAGGAGGGAGGGAGGGACTCACATATCATTTTTAAGAGCAGGACCTGGAATTTGAACACTTCTCTCCTCACTGCCACGGGCCAGAACATAGTTCGCGGCCACATCCAGCTGCAAAAGCAGCTGGGGGAGATGTGGGCTCTGGTATGTGCCCTTTGAAAAATGGCAAGGGTGTTTTCTGTTACCAGAAGGAAGATGGGAAACCTGGACACTGGGAAGCCATTAACCATCTGCACTGTTGGGAAAAGAAGAGGGGGTTTTAAAAGCCTATGATAGGAGGACTTGATTTAATAATGGCTTGGCTGAAGAAATGATGTGAGATCAGAGAGTTCAGCAGATGCTAACCAGGTGACGAGGGGCTGGAAGGGTGTTCTAGGCAGAGACAACAACATGTGCAAAGAGCCAGTGGAGATCCTGGATGCAGGGTGACTGTGGTGAGGGACTAAAAGTGGTGTGCTATGGTCACCTAGTGGTCACATCCTTTTCCTTAATGGGCGGTGAAATCCTGAACTCACTGCAGGTCTGCACTCCTGAAAGTTGGTCAATGTGACTGAAACAGTGTGAAGAATAAGAGAAATGCAATAAGGTGGTGCTGGAGCATCAGTCATAGGGCCTTCGTACTTTATGGCAACACCTGCCCTGAGCATTTGTTCTTCAGAGAGAAATCTGAAGGCTATGGTCCTGGCCCTCATGGAGATTAAGTCCAGGAGGCATTTTCTGGAATAATCTTAAATGAAATTCTCTGTGTACACCCGTGTCTGCCTTAACATGTACTACATATTAATTTTTCTCTTCTCTGGGGATGGGGGAATACAGCAATAAAGCATCATGAACACTGTTCTCATGTAAGTCTGTGGAAATCAGGATGTCCTTTTCTTAGAAACATGACATGGGAGTTGTCTTTGCTTTCTGCCAAGGATCTCCACATGTCCCCATTTGGGGTACTATTATATCAATGAGCCAAATGGTCTCTGCATACTGGCCCTACCCATGTACTTCACCACAGGCTGAGATCCGTTAGCCCAAAAGCCCAACGGCACCAAACTCAAATGCTTATGTATCCTTATGTATCCAGTTATTTTATTTTGATTTTTAAATTAAGTTTATTGGGGTAACATTGGTTAATACAATTATATAATTTTCAGGTGTACATTGTAATTTGACATCTATATATTCTATTGTGTGATTACCACCTAAAGTCCAGTTTCCTTCAGCTACCATATATTTAATCCCCTTTACCCTGTCTACCTCTCCTCTCCTCCCCAGCCCCCTACCCTCTGGTGACCACTAGTCCATTGTCCATGTCCCTGAGTCTCTGTTTGTCCTGTTCATTTGTTGCTTTTAAGTTTATATCCCACATATAAGTGAGATCGTGTAATTTTCAACTTTTTCTGTCTGGCTTATTTTGCTTAGCATGATTATCTCAAGGTCCATTCATGTTGTCGCAAATGGTAGTATTTCATCTCGTCTTATGGCTACGTAATATTCCATTGTATATATGTACCACAGCTTCTTTAGCCAATCATCTATCGTAGGACACTTTGGTTGCTTCCATATCCTAGCCACCGTGAATAATGCTGCTATGAACATTGGTGTGCAAATATCTTTTTGAATATGAGTTTTCAAGTCTTTGGGGTAAATATCCAGTAGAGGGATTGCTGGATCATATGGTAGGTCAATTCTTTTGAGGAACCTCCATACTGTTTTCCATAGTGGCTGTACCAATTTTCACTCCCACCAGCAGAGTATGAGGGTTCTTTTTTCCTGGAGGGTTTTTTAAATGGAGGCTACATTCCTTGGCAATTGACTCGGTGTCAAGTGCATTTCCCCTCTCCTCTCCCCTGAGTCTGAGCAGCAGGTATGAAAGCTCCAAGCTTCTCATCAAGGTTTGGTTTTTCCGGTGACCAGTCCCCATCCTGAAGCTTCCTTAGGGGCCCACCAAGAGTGGCCTTGTTAGAACAAAAGATGCTTCTATTGCCCCATCAGAGACTCATGGAAATGGACTATAGACTAGAGAACTATAGAGTAGTGGTTACTAGTGGGGCAGGGGAGGACAGGAGAGGTAGACGGGGTAAAGAGGGTCAAATATAGGGGGATAGGGGGAGGGCGCAGTGGGTAAAGGGGATCAAATATATGGTAGCTGAAGGAAAATGGACTTTGAGTGGTAAACACAATAGAATATACAGATGCCAAAGTACAATGTACACCTGAAAATTATATAATTATATTAACCAATATTACCCCAATAAACTTAATTAAAAAAAAAAAAAAAACCTCCAGGAAAGAGAAAGGTCTTTCAGTCAGGAAACTTAGTTAAGGAATCTGGTTAAGGTGTCAAGTTGAAAGTGTCTCCAAGAATATCGTTCTTGTTTCCTGGCGCAACACGAAGTACTATGTGAACGTTCGTGACTCTTACTGAACTGTACAATTTTCTGTTGAAATAAATCTAAGTCAGGAGTGTCATTTGAACAAAAGGGTCTTATAAGAGTCTCACGACTTGAAAAGTCACTGCCACCTCCTTTGAAAATAACTTTCAAAGAAATATCTGTAATTATAATGGGTTTTCCTGTGGCCTTGTTGATTTTCCTGTATTTGTAAACAGTAAGACAAGTAAAGCCCATCCAGACAACAGAGCTTAGAGGACATCTAGTTCTTCCAAACAAATGATGGAAAAATAATATAAACTTATGACTCACTTGGGTTCTTATTTTAGCAAAGAGATTGAGAATTTTGTCTTATTTAAATTAGTATATCAACAACCGCAGTTTGTAGACCTCTATTTTGAGGATTTGGAGTCTGATTTTTAACAAACTGAGAAAAAAGACATTTCTGAGAACATGAGGAAAATTCGAACAACAGCTGGATATTAGATGGTATCAGGAAAGTGTTGTTAGTTCTCCTGGTGTGACACTGCTGTTAGATATTTTAAAAAATATTCTTAGCTGATAAAGATAGCTATGTGCTAAAATATTTTGAGATTAAAAAGATGAGTTCTCAAGAAGGCTCCCTCAATACACTTGAACTAGTACTTTAATAACTACCATTATAACTATAGTGTGTCAGGTTTAAGCAGTCCTGATGCACTCCCCCCTTATTCCCCCCCCCGCCCCCCGCCCCAGCAATCCTGGGCTGTCCATTTCTGAACCTGATTCTGCAGAACTGGACCTGGGGTCAGTTTTTCAAGTACTTTTGGGGTCTTAGTTTGGGTTCCTTCAAAAGCAGACGCCAAGACAAGGATTAAAGTTCAAGTCGTTTATTTGGGAAGTAAAGGAAACCCTTCACTGGGAATACAGAAGTTGTGAAGCCAGATTCTGCTGTAGGCAACTGGAGCTTAATATTGTAGTAGCTTAACACTGCCAGCACTTAATAATGCTTGAGCTTGGTGCTGCTGGTGCTTAATACTGTGGCACTAAACACTGATTAAGTTTCAGAAGCCAGTGAGGAACACAGACTTCAAGGGGGCTGAGGTATTTATACAGCACCTCCTGGCATATGTTACTGGAGGGCTGCTCCCAGGTCATGAAGCCTCAGCACCTCCATAACAGGACAAAACAAGCTTTTTAGCCACCCCTCAGCAGGCACACATCCATTTGTCTTCTAATTTCCATAATTTTGTCGACATTTCTTTTCCTATGTTAGCTCCTCTCAAGTTTTATTTCTTCTATATCCTCGTCATAAATCCCTTTACTGTCTTTTCATGAGATTTTGGGAAGGAAACTATGTATTCCTTCTGCATGTTTCTATGACACTCCTTATATTTGTCCTTAAATCCATCAGTTCCAAACTCTAACCTTTAGAAGAGCTCACTCTTTCTTTAAACTTAGTTTTTCTCATCCCATAGCACTTCACTTAAAATTTTTGAAGCTTAAATGTTAAAAACATTTAAAATGCTAAAATTAGCTGATATCAAATTCAGCTAGTTCCATAACACATGTAAGCAAAAGGAGAAAAAATATGTTGGTCACAGGTCCACTACTCAGGGAATAATAGTTTAAAATACGAGATTACAACCTTCTAGATTTTTCCAGGTGCATGTCGGTTCTCGTCTATTGTCTGGATTCACCGTCTAGGTTGTCTCTATGTTCCTGTAGAATGTCAACCAGACGTGGAACATGGCTCCTCTAAGTTCTCCTGAAGAACCCATTCCAGCAAAGACTTCGTACAGAGGTTGATCTTACCAAAGCTTTCATTCAAGATCTTGAGGGAAAGTTTACATTGTGCTCCCCACAGCAGACCACTGACAAATCCATCAGAGACACTTGCCTTCTTCCAATCTCCTATTCTGTCATGCCACCCATGAGGATCCTTTTTTCTTACCTCTCCTTTCATTCTCATTCTCTCAGAGTCTTCCTCCCTCCATGACATCCCTATGACTTCTCATCTGCTACCAGCTCAGTCCCAGCTCCAGCGCTCCAGTGTTCCTGGGGGCATAACCCGGAAGTTGTAGATGTCACTTAGGCTCATGTCCTGTTGACCTGGGAGACCTACAGTTCTCTGTGAGAGAGATATGTAGTTGTGATTCTGATTGCCATGGGCCCAGCTGTATTCTGTCACTGTGTGGAAGGGGACAATGGTTGTGAAACGCGAGGAGCAATTTCTCACATACTTTGCATATTTATGAATATACCTTAGCATTGGATGATCTCAACTCTGTGCTGTGGAAGGATCCCGTGAGTTCAGCCTGTGGGAAATGGCTTGAGAGCATGTTGCAATAAACAGTCCTCATTTCCTGATTGTGACTGGGAGATAGAAACTGTAGCATATAAGAGGGGAGGATTAAAAATGGAGCAGAGCTGTTACTGCATAGCTGGGAGGCAAGAGAACATTTTGACTTACCACAAACAGCTAAACTGAAAGAAGACCCTTGGAAGAGGCTTAGGAGGGCCACCATGCTCCCCCCATTCCTGGCCCTGTTCTGTGTGGGTAAGTCTTGGGGAAGGGGTGGGGAGGACCACTGAGGGTGGTGGTGAGTCAGGCTGTGGAAGCGATTGAAGTCGGTTTGACTTGTGGGGTAGGTAATGGGGCCAGATGGATAAGCAAAGAATAGAAACTTCTATTTCCGGAATACACGTTACCTATGAGGAATGTGTTGGGTGTTTACAGACATTTCCCTCTATTTGTTTTCCAAATTCAGTCATTCCCGAACTTCCCGACATTTTGCCATATGTATGTGGCATCTGTATTCTTCCTCACATGACATTCTTCTTCAAATTGCCTCAGGTTTTTATATTATTATTTTTATACTCAAGTCTATTTTGAAAGATTTGTAAAACACTTCTATTAATAGAAAATCAGTATTCCTCATCAAAATAGAAGATAGTTGTTAGTACATGCAGTGGGGGAAATAATACGATTAAGTTCTAATAGCTACGGCTGCCTGGCTGTAGACACTGAGCCACATCCTCTCCAGTCTTGTTTCTAAGAAATATGAGTGAATGCAAGAAATAGATTGGACAGTTAATTCATCAGCCATCTGGTTTCATTTTTACCTCTTTGAATTATTTGGAAGCAAGTGCCCCAAATTATATAATTCGCCTATAAATAATTCAGTGCATATTTCTAAATATATTAAAATATCACTAATATAATATAATCTTAATTTCAGGTGTACATCATAGTTATTCGACATTTATATTCCTAAAGAAGTGATCACCATGATAAGTCTAGAAGCCATCTGACACCATACGTTATTACAATATCATTGACTATATTCCCTATGCTGTGCATTGCCCTGAGATATTTCTATCTGCTCTCATAGAATGCCCCAAATGCATCTCTGACATTACAACTGACCATGACTAACCACCTTGGTGTCCCGGAGTAAATCTCAAAAATCCAAAATTGATATGGCTTGGAAGAGTGAATCATATGCTCACCACTTTTTCTGTCTGGTAGCTTTATAGATCTACATCAAAATTACTCTGAAAAATGTGTTTTGTAGATATCAATATAGTTGGTCTAGTTTTATTAACTTCTAACGGCGGCTCTCTACTGGGGACAACTTTGTTCACCCTCCTCCCCGGGGACATTGGGCAATATCTGGAGACTTCTTGTTTAGCAACTTGCAAGTACATAATACCTTATTGTTAAGTACCATCACTGTGCTGTACCCTAGAACCTCAGAACTTATCCACCTTGTGGCTGGAAGTTTGTGCCCTGTGACCAGCATTTTCCCATCTCTGTACCCTCAGCCCGACAATCACCATTCCACTCTGTTTCCGTGAGTTCTACGTTTTTAGATTCCACATATAAGTGAGAACATACAGTATTTGTTTTTTCCTGCCTGACTGATTTCACTCAACATAATTCCCTCAAGGTCCATCCACATTGTAAATTTTGTTGCAGTGAACATGGGAGTTCAAGAGGGTGTTTTCGTATCTTTTAGATACATATCCAGAATTGAAATTGCTGAGTCATATGGTTCTATTTTTAATTTTTCGACGACCCTCCACACTGTTTTCTGTCACAGCTGCACCCATTTTTGGCCCATTCATGTCTCTCACACTCTAGAAGCCATGGCACCAGGGGGAAGGGATGGGTCCTACGCCCTCTACAATGCTGACACACTCAGGATACACCTGGGTGACATGCCTAGGGTAATAGAGACCATCAGGAGTCAAGTCTAGTGTCCCTTGTCTGCTCCTCCGCCATGAAATCTAGGATATGGTAGAAGAATAAGATGGATGATGGGGAGAAATGGGTAGGTTTGGGACAAAATAGCAGGGCCATCCAAGATCCTGGGAGCATTATGAAGAGAGAAGAACCTGGGATGGGGACGTGGGACAATGTGAGAGATGGTAGAAAGACTGGTAGGTTTCCTGAGGATGTCCACACTCTGTTTCCTGGATCTTGTGACTATGGGCCTTTTTATGAGGTCGCAGCTAGAAATAAAGTTGGTGATCAGTCGACCTTAAAGTAGAAAGAGGGTCCTGAAAGAGCTGACTGGTCCCAATGTAATCACAAGGGTCCTGCAAGTAGTAAGGAGAAAAGTAAGAGGAGGTCAGACTCAACCATCTACTGCTGGTTTTAAAGGAGAAGGAAGACGCTATGAGCTAAGGCTGCATGTGCTTCTAGAGACTGGAAAAGGTGAGGATTCTCCCTGAGTCTTCAGAAAGAACCAACCCTGCTCACACCTTGATTTCAGCCAGTGAGACCCATAGTGTTGGGTTTCTCTCACCTACAGAATGGCATGCTACTACATTTGTGTTGTTATGAGCCACGCAGTACATGGTGATTTGTTGCAGCAGTGCTAGGACCTAACAGGCGCTGATGTCAATGGGTCTTAGGGTAAGGGAGAGGCTCGGACTGTTGGTGAATATGATGATGAGGGGTCTGTTCTCAGCAAGAGCCCCTGGGATGGTCCCTCAGGGATGACAACAGGGTGATGACCTGGGCTCCAGGAAGGAGCTTATGACTCATGGATGATTCCTTTGCAGGACTGTGTGCTGCCCAAGGAGACAGAAGAGGTGGTGAGTGTATCTAAAGTGCAAACTTCCTCCTTCACTCCAAATTTCACATCTCCCTTCTTTTTCTGTAAATGTGCTTCGTGAGAGCAGGTGAGTGGATCGAATCCAGCCCTGGACTCTGCTTCCTTCCAGAGCCACTTCCCAGGCCCTCCATCAGTGCCCAGCCCAGCTAGATGGTCCCTGCCAACAGTAATGTGACACTGCGATGCTTGGCTCCTACAAGGGAGGCAACCTTTGCTCTCAAAAAGAACAGACTTCCTTTGGAGTCCTTTCTGTCTCCTGACTCCCCAGAGGGCCTGGCTGAATTTCATCTCACTGATCTAAAAACCAGTCATGTTGGAAAGTACATCTGTGAATAGTACAGAGAAAGGAGCCCCCACATAAGGTCACCACCCAGTGATGTCCTTCCACTAGTGGTGACAGGTGAGGACAGGGTGCTCAGAATAATGTATGGTCTTCCTAGGACAGGGATGAGAGAGGAACCAGAGTATGAGAGAGGGCAGGGGGGTCTCATCTCCAATGTAGCTGGGGAGGGGTCATAGAGAAAGACAGGAATGGAGTTGATGACCTTGGCCTCATCCAGGGCTTGTAGAAGGGAAATCAGTTGGAGCAGAAAGAGGATGAGATCAGGTGTCTGTTACTCCTCACACTCCCTGAGAACCCTGCCAGGAGAACAAGGCTGAGCGGGGACCCAAGGCATCTCCCCACTAACTCAGAGCCTTCCTTCTCTTACAGGATATTTGCCTAAACCTTCCCTCCATGCCCACCAAAGGGGTAAGGTGACCACAGGAGAAAAAGGTGACCCTGCAGTTCCAGAGGCCAGAGCATTTGACTGGGTCTAACACGTTTGCTCTACTGAAAAAAGGAACTTCAACACCCCTCCAGCTCTAGAGTCCAGTAGGAAAGGAGACAGCCTTCTTCCTTCAGAATGTGACAGTCAGTGACACGGGAGACTACAGCTGTGTGTACTTCCAGACAAGCGCTCCTTTCTGGGCTTCAGATCCCAGTGATCACCTTTTAATCTGGGTGACAGGTAAAGTTTTTTTCATCAGGACAACAGCTAGCTGGATTATCTGCCAGCCGATATTGTTACCTGGAGTGCATCAGAGGGAAGTTCCCTCCATACAAGGGGAGAAATGGGTAGGTTTGGGACAAGTTCCCTCCATACAAGGGGAGAAGTTCCCTCCATACAAGGGGAGAAATGGGTAGGTTTGGGCTCTGCAGCTTGGAAAAACCACTTGAGAAAAAGGAAGTTAGGGTCAGGATCCTGTGGGAGAGTGAACAGGATCTTCAGATGAGAGGGAGTGTTGATAGTGGAGAATTACAGAAAAAGAGGCTGGCAGAAGGCTTCCCACCAAAGATGACCAGATGTGCTCTGAGGGGGCCAGGCTAGGGCATTTTGTAATAATATCTGACCCTACTAGCCACAAAGTCACTGCATGTCTCCTGGGTAGGGCAGCATTTCTTTAGACTAAAGTGAAAATGACACTTCCTGGAGTTATGCCGGAGGTCCCAGGAAGAAGGGAGAGGAGGAGGGAGAATAACAAAGGTCCCAGGGAATACAGGACAGACTCAGAGCCCTCTGGAAAGACCTGTGTTTGTTTTTCATTCATACTCTTACCTGTCATGCCTTTCAACTCAACTGAGTACAAGTTCTCTCTTTCTGCCTAGCCTTTTCTTTTTTTAAAGGGATGACTTTTAATTGTGGTAAAAATGCATAATATAAAATTAACCATCTTAACCACTTTTAAGTGCACACACAGTATAGTGGCGTTAAGTACATTCAATACTGTGCAACCATCACCAGCATCCATTTCCAGAGCTCTCTTTACCTTGCAAAACTAAAACTCTGTCCTCATTAAATAACTTCCGATTTTCCCCTCCCCTAGCTTCTGGCATCCATCCTTCTACTTTCTGTCTCTATGAATTTGATGACTCTAGACACCTAAGTAGAATTATATAGTACTTGTCTTTGTGTCACTGGTTTATTTCACTGAGCATAATGTCCTCAAGGTCCATCCATGCTGTAGCAGGTGTCCCCAGTCCCAGCTGGTGTCAGAATTTTCTTCCTTTCTGAGGCTGTATAATGTTCCATTGTGTGAATGGACCACATTTGTTTATCCGTTCACCCAGTGATGGAACTTGGGTTGCCTACCCCTTCTGGCCATTGTGGATGGTGCTGCTATGAACACAGGTGTGCAAATATTTCTTTGAAACCCTGCTTTCAGTTCTTTTGGAGAAACACCCAGAAGTGGGATGGCTGGGTCATAAGATCATTCCATTTGTAATCTTTTGAGGGCTCACCACAGTTTTCCATAGTGGCTGCACCCACTTACATTCCCACCAACAGTGCATGAGGCTTCTGTTTGTTTGTGAAAGGGATGCTTTTTGACCCTCTGGACTAGGACTTTCTTTGAGGACTAGGTTTATTGAGGACAAAGAGAGGAAGAGAGGCCAGTAGGAACCAGCCCTCACCCGGGCAGGGCTGACCCTCCAGTGTTGATAAGACCAACTATAAATCCATGTGGTTGGATGAAGGTCCCAGAGTGTCCAAGCACAGGAGACAGGATCTGGGGACCCTAGGAACCCCAGGCCCTTTGAGGCAGTAGAGGGTGTGACCACAGGTTCTGAGGTCAGATGCACCCAAGTTAAAACAGCAGTGCTGGCACTTGCCATCCACAAGGTGCTACGCGAGTTGCCTCTTCTTATGCCCTTCTCAGGTGTAGACTGGGGGACAGCAAAGCACATGAATGGCCCATGCAACTTCTGTGAGAGCTAAACATGAGTCGATTCTAATTAACAGTTCTGATAACAGTGTCTGTATTAGTGAAGACACTTGATTGCAAGTTACAAAAATATGGAAGAAGCCCAGAAAGAGTGGGAGGATGCATTGGTCTACAGAATTAAAGGGATAATTCAGAGTGTCTGATCTGACGCTGTTGACATAGTCACTGAGCTGGTTTGGGGGAGAGAAAAATGCAACCTGTGCATCAGAGGGTGTTTAGCAGCATTCGTGACCTCTACCCACTACATGTCCCCCTCTCTGGTTGTGACAACTGAAAATGTCTCTAGATATTGCCAAATATCCCCTGGGAGGCCATTGCATGCCTGGCTGGAAACCATGGAGTCATGGACTATAAACTGTGGGAAATGCAAGATGCCAGTGGGCTTGAGGAAGCAGAGCCAGGGCCTGGGATTCTGCCCGACTCTTTCCCTCTGACACTTGTGTTCTGTCTGTTTTATTCTTAGTCTGGACCAGCTTCCTCTGCTGGGCACAGAGCATGGCTTTCACGAGCCGAGTTTTATGGCTCATAAATGCTTCCCCCTGGAGAGGAGACTGACCCTCTTTCCAGACCAGTTCAAAACAGACACACAAACCAACACATAAAGGCTGGGGAGAGACTGTGAGTGGCCCTGGTCAACTCAGCCCCTGAGTCAATTGCAGGGACGCTCACCTCACTCCATCTAGGGTGACAGGAACGCAGAGAGGGAACAAGCAGTTCCTGAAAGAGAGGTACCATTCTCTGATGCCATGGACTGAGTGCCTGTGTGCTCCCAAATATGTGTGTTGAAATCCTAATGCCCAATGCGGTGGCATCTGGAGAAGTGTGAGGTGAGGAGGCCATGAGAGTGGGGTTGCATGAATGAGATCAGTGGCCTCATAGAAGAGACCCCAAAGAGCTTTCTGTCCTCTTCTGCTGAGTGAGAACAGAGTGGGAATTCTGCCACCCAGAAGCGGGCCCTCACCCTGCCACACTGGCACGTGACCTCTGTCTTCCAGCTTCCAGAACTGGGAGAAAGAAACATCTGTGGTTAAACCCTCCGACCTGTGGTGTTTGGTTATAGCAACCTGACAAAGGCACCTGAGGTGGCGGCTGTAACATGACATTCAATGAAGGTGTTTGCCACAGAATCACAGACCCCTAGTCATGGGAAGAAATTCAAAGCACCAGTCTAACTTGGAGACTACTGGCAACAAGGAAAATGTTCTCTCTGCCCCATGCTGAGCCCGGGAGTGAGGCAGCAGGTTCATGTTCTTAGGGTCATCCATCCTGCATCTGTGGCCCATTGGCTCCATTCTGACCTCTCAGTCACTGTGGAGGACACTCAGCGTCCCCTCCAGGGGAACATACAATAACTGGGAAGAAAGAGACCATTCAAACAACCAGAATCACTTGAACAGGACACAGGCACCCATCATGTGGGTGGATGGCTACATGGTCCGGAAGGCTATGAAGGGAGTCTTGTTTCTGTGGATGATGATAACCATTTGAAGTTTAGTTGGGCCCATTAACTAATAATCCATTTTCCCATAGATTGCTTAGCCTCTCTCTGCCTTATCAGTTTCTTCATCTGTTAAGTGGGGCTGTTAGTAGTACTTACACGATGGACTCATGGTAAAATTCTGGTGAGTCATTTTACCCAAGTCCATTCCAAACCCTGTCTGGTGCAGAGCAAATGCCATATAAGTATTTGCTATTATTATCATTATGAACGCCCCAAACTCCTTCCTCTGAATTCCAAACTAGCTTTATCGAGAACTGTGTTCCTAGTGGGAGACTTCCCAGGAAATAGCGGACTAGAGAACATGTGTATCCCTCTCATGATAACGGTAAATATTCCTATTATCACTATTAATGATGAATGTTGGTGGAAAATTATATGATGTCTAAGGTCTTCCAGGTCCTAATAAAGCTAGGGGTGTATGTCTGTCTCTGTAACTTGGTTCAATTGTATGTGACAAGGTCAAGTGCAGATGAGACGGTCTTTTCAACAGAGAGGCAAAATGGGAAGAAGACACAGAAAGTCAGATTTGCTCTCTGTAGAAGGGGGAACTTTTCAATCATTTTTGGGTTATTCAACAACTGGTGACTGCTTTTTTCCCCCAGTCCACTATTCTTGGCATATGAGGAACTTTCTGAGTTTCTTACTTGAGGGTCATAATTATTGCTGCTTCTGACATGGATATTCTGAGATAACAGGTAACCTGGAATGACCCAGGCTGCTGTTGTCCAGCTCAATCTAGACCCTTCCTGTCTTCCTTCAGCTGCAGCCCAAATCTTGGCAACTGTCGCTGAGGGCCACAGGCTGAGGAAGATGTCCCTGGCAGTGTGCTGGGAGGGCAGATGACTGGGTGCAGGTGCACTGACAGATTACTGAAAACAGGCCAAGAGTTTCCCTTTGGGTTTCACCAGAGACTTTAAAAAATGCCTTAGTTTTATGTGGCTGCTGTAAGAGCGGGACTCTGAACACGCTGCTGCAGCGGTGTGTTGACCTGCGGAGATATGAGGGTCACCTCATCAACCAAGGCAGGAGTCAGGCAGCAGAGCTAGGTGGAGGTGGTAATCCTGACAGAAGAACAAGAAGGGGGAGAAGTGGCCTCAGCTTCATCCTTTATTTCCCTTAAACCACTGGTTGCTGACCAGGGCCATTTGCTACTCGGTGACATATAGTGATGTCTGGAGATGCATTGGGTGGTCGCAACTGGGGATGTGGGTGCTCCTGGGAGATGCTGCACAACATCTCATGATGCAAGGGGCCCCTGCCCCATAATTATCTAGCCCCGAATGTTAACAATGTGAAAGTTGAGACATCCTACTAGAGACTCCTTGACTGGTTTCCGGTTAGTCATCTGAGTTCTTGACAGGGACTCTGGGGATGGAGCACACATTCTCCTCTGACCTCTGAAGCCTCTAGTTATTTAAAATGCGTGCCCCAAACTGGCAATTGCTCAAGAAGTAGCTGTCACCTAACTTGGCATCTTCCATGTTCCCTAAGGTTACTCGTGTGTTTTTCCCTACTTTATTCCAAAGTCCGATTTGTCCCCAGTTGCCCAGTCTGATTCCTGCAGAGCCAGGCCCCAGGACTCTGAGGGTGCGTGGGCTATTCATTATTTCTGAGCTGTGGCCTCTGGTTCTGCAGAAAGCAGAATGCAGCTGGCAGGGAGGGTTGTGTTGGCTGGAAGAGGTGGCAATAAATAGCACCCTATTTCTTGATAGTGGCTGTGAAAAGGAAAATAAGCTTGTAAGACAGAGAAGTGAAGAACTGAAGGAGGCAGCAGAGAGAGTAGAAGAAATATGCTGGGGTTGGGTAGTAAACTGCAAAGTCCCGTGGCTGTCCCCTTCTTTCAAGTACAGAGTTGAAGGGGGTCTTCGCATGGTCTCAGGGCCGCTTCTCCTGCTTCGGTCAACATCAAGGGGCAGGGCCAACACAGCTGTGGATGGGGAGGCAATGGAGGGTGGAGTGGTGTGGTGACTATCACATCAGCAGAGCTAATGAAGCCGGACTCTCTCAGTCACACCTCGCCCTCACAGGCGTGTGACCCAGTACAACTCCTGTTGTACTGAGCTTTAGTTTGCTTATCTGTAAAACAAAAACAAAAACAAAAACAATACAACAAAACTCACTCTTGCTTCATCCTAATATTTCTGAGCAATGGGATTACAAAACACCTAGGAGGCCATGGGGAAGATGCAAGACCAGGTGTGTGAGTAAGTGCTCAAAAAGTGTTAGTTGGGTTATTAGTATGTTGTCCCAGAAGAACTATAGGAAATGGGCAAGATACTCCATTTGTTCTGGGAACCATGGCCATAACTGACTTAAGAGAATTCTGTCTACCTGTATGAGGCCAAGTCCTCCAGAGAAACACAAAAAAACAGGATATATATATATGTATCTCCTATTATATATACGTACATATGTATACACATAGATACAGAGATGACCTTGATCTTGATTATAATTATTTCATATGTAATATATATCCCATATGTGCATATGAAATTATATAACATATCTTATATATAAGAATTTCCTTTCTTTGGAGAAATTTGGGAAATATTACCTAATAGAATAGAAATAATAATGTAACAGATGGTCACGCATCGCCACCCAGAATGGTGCTTGTTCACATTTAGTCGTATTTACTCCAAGTTGTTTTCTTTCCGCAAATAAAGACAAAAAAGAAGTCCTCTTCTCCTCCCCATGCCATCCCCATTATCTCGCCTTCCCTGGTAGAAACTTGCACCCTGAACTCACTGTTATCATTTCTGTGCATGTTTTTATACATTGACAATATGGGTATGCCTTTGTAAATAACATACAGAGTTTTTAAAATCATATTTCAGTAGTCTGCTGTTGTGACTGTTGTTCTGTCACCTGGTTTTTTTAAGTGAAGAATTCTGTCTTCTAGATGGGACTGAGTCCTCCCAGAGAGCAAAAACACCTCCAGGTAAGGGACAGAAGCACGCAGACACCAGTGAGGCTCCCTGTGCACAAGCGAGGTGTCTATCGCTGGGGACGTCCTCCAGGACATTTGTCTGTGTTCTGGTGATGCCTGAAGACTGCAGTTCAGGGACACGTCTTTTGTGGTGGAGGTCAGTGTGCCGGTTCTGCCTACTCAGTAGCTGAGCCCTTGGGCCCTCAGCTTGTGCATCTTCCAAAAGGCATCGCTCCATGTCCTGGGATGCATATCTGTGGGAGAGGGGTGCAATGAACCCCCAGCCATCAGGGGAACTCAGTCACTGGAGACACAGGTAGACATCAGAACAGGTTTCAGAAGCCAATTGGCCCTCTCACCTACTCTCCTCTCGTCAGGGACCACTGAAATTATCCTCATTGTCACCTTCACCCTCCTCTTCCTCCTTGCAGCCTTCCTCATCTACAGATGCTCCTGCTGTGGTGAGTTCAAGAGAATGATGGCCGCATCTTCTGGGGGAAGAGGGTGAAACATACGAAGAAGTTACCGTTACAGGGTTAACCTGTCCCCTTCTCTTTCTTTATCCCCAGGGGCAGCTGCTGACAGGATGACCAAAAGGTAGACCACTCAGGGAACCCCACCAGCCCACACTTACCTTTCCTCCACCCACGTGCCCCAGACCAGCTCCAGTGACCACCCAAGTCCCTCTCCACCTCTGTCTTCTCACCAGCACCCTCTACTTCTCAGGCGATGTTCTTCCCTTGGATTCTCTCCCCATGGAGCACACTGCCCCAATCACTTTCTCCTCCTGAGCATTGATGACTTGGGGACCCAAGGGTGGGATGTCCAAGCTGGGAGTAGGTGGAGAGACTTGGATTTCCATTTTGCATCTCACCCCCACCTAGTCAGAAGGATCTTGATTTCTTTCTCCAACTTCCTTGATCACCAAAGCTTCACTGTTTCTCTCTCACCTCCTGCTTTTCTAAGAAACCTGAAGAAGTCATGACAGGTGACCAACCTGGGAAAGTAAGTGGTGTAGGGGAGTTTGTAAGTGTGTGTGTAAATGCGTGTGTGTGGTGTGTGCACATGTGGGTGCTGCGTGCAAGGGAGTCTGTGTGTGTAGGTGTGTACACATTCTGTATGTACACAGATATGTGTGCATGTTTGAGTATGCATGCATGTCTGTGTGTGTGCATGTACGTGTATAGACCTGACCCCTGGAGTCTGAGGGTGAAACCATGGCAGAATCTCCTCCTTTCCAGATGTGTCTCCAGCTACGAAGAGCTGCTATACTGCCCTGGTGAGTTTCCAGTTTGGCGATTTCCCATCAGCCCCTCCCTCAGTTCAGGCTCCAGAGATCCTTTTCCAGTTCTGTCAATGGTTTGGGCCTCTGCTTTCATCCTCCCAAACCCTTCCTCTACATTTTGGGAGAACTTGGGCTGAATCCATCTATGCCTCCTCTGGCTGTGGGACCTTTACCCCACAGCCCCTCCTTTCCAGGGACACTTCCCATCTGTAAACAGGGCAAGCCCTTCCTTCCTCATATGATCAACTGGGTGGCTTCACAAGCTCACGGCCACAGAAACAGCAGTAGGATTGCAGGTGGGGTGAAAGCACCTAGTATCTTGAAGCTATATCACTGCTGACTATCTGTGGGACCCTGGGAAAATGCCAGTCTCACCCTGAGACTGTTTCCTCATGGTGAAAATATGGTGAGACCCCCTATAAAGCACCAACCTCGCTATATCAGTTATGGGTAGCAGTATGAATAGTAACTCTTATTTTTTCTCTTTACGATTCAATTTTTTAAAAATTGTAGCAAAATAAACATAAAGCTCACTGTTTTGACGTGTATGATTCAATGACATCTGGCGCATTCTCAGTGCTGTGCAACAATCCATCATTATCTAGTTCCGGAATGTTCTCATCACCCCAAAGGAACTCCCACACCTGGAAGCAGTCACTGCCCACCCTTCCTCCCTGCCCCTGGCCCCTGGCAGTTATTAATCTGCTTCCTGACCCTATGGGTCTACCTGTTCTGGGTGTTTTCTACTAACACTTTGGTAGCTGTTTGCATGAACTATCTACTGCTGCTTAACAAATCATCCCCCAAACATAGCAGCTTAAAGCAACAGCTCATATCTCAGTTGCCTATAGGAAAGAGGCTGGGTGTGTCTGAGCAGGGTCCCTTCACTCTGGGTCTCTCAGAGCTGTGACTAAGCTGCTGGCTAGGTCAGCTTGGGGCTTGGTTAGGAGACAATCTGCTTCCACATTCACTTGGGTGGTGGCCAGCAGGATCCTGTTCCTCGCTGGCCACTGGCTGGAGACCACACTGGCCACATGGGCCTCTCCCTAGGGCAGCTCTGAACGTGGCAGCTGGTTTCATCAGTGTGAGTGAGTAAGGGGACAATAGAGAAGTGGGTACGATAGAAGTCACAGTCCTTCATTACCTCACTTGGACACGCCATGCCATCTTTTTCCTGGATTTTTTCTTGTCATACCCCTTTGATGGGTATGAGATACTAGGCCCAGCCAATTCTCAAGAGCACAGGGGGCCTCTCAAAGGCTCGGGGCGTCAGAGGCTCTGGGGAGGGATCCCAGGAAGCTGTCCAGCATGCTCAGTGTCATCGGGAAATGGTCCTCCCTGGAAGGCTTGATGCTTTTCTCCTTGCTCACCTTTAGGAGGAAGGATCTCAGGTGTCAAGAGCTGAAGAAGCTCATGGAGTGACGTATGCTGAGCTCGACGCCAGTGCCCTGAGTGTAGGCCCCCACATACAGGTGAAGCAGCCTCTGGAGACCTGTGTGTACTCGGCCCTTAAAACGTAGCCAGGGCATCTGGAGCCAGAAGGACCTCCGACACGGGAATCGACAACAGACTGAGGTTGGGGGACAAGGCACAGCAGAACCCCTTTCTTCAAATTTCCAATCTAGACTTGTCCTTCTAAAAAATTATTTTTTAAAAGTGAGAGGTATCAGCTACATAAAGTAATATGCAAATGTGATGACTCAGATGGGGCAGAGGGCTGGAAATGCCAGGAAGACCAACCATGTGATTAGAGGGCTGGAGCCTGGGCCAGTGGGTGTAAGCCCGACCTCTAGGGGAGAGAGCAAGGCTAGAGATGGGCTCAAGCCTATGGTGAGACTTCATCCGCAGCTGTGTGGTGACATCCCAATGTGAACTCTGGACACCGAGGCTGCGGGAGCTTCCTGGTTGGGACATGCCTTGATGAGTTGGGAGGGTGACACACTCTGAGAATATAGGAAGCTCTGCTTTGGGGACCCTTCCAGGCCTCACCACATGTGCCTCTTCATTTAATTGGTCCTGGTTGTATCCTTCGTAATAAAATCATAATCCTAAATAAAGCACTTTCTTTGAGTGTCTCTAAGAAATTACTGAATCGGAGTGGGGGGAATTGAGAACCTCCAAATTTTTTAGCTGTTGGTCAGAAGTGCAGGTGGCCTGGGAACAGTGAGCTTGCAGCTGGGGTGTGAAGTGGGGGTACACTTGTGGGCGCTGCACCCTTCGCCTGGGGATCTGTGCCAACTCTGGGTGGTGGGCACAACAGTGACATCACAGCTCAGAAGTGAGTCTTTTCCCAGTTAAACCTTCAGATCAGACCCCAGCCCTGGCTGACACAGTGACTGCAGCCCCTGAGGGCCCTGCTAGTTTGTGCTTGGGTTCTTGGCCCTCAGAACCAGGAGAGAATAAACTGCATGTTGCTGATACCACTAATTTGTGGTAATATCTCAACACAGCAATAGTCAATACCGTCACCTTACTGTGCACCCTCCCACAGAATGATGCCTAGGACAGGAGCCCTTCAAAGCGTTTTCTGGAGAGGAAACAAATAGGCTTTTGAGACAGAGCTGGATTCTGATTCTGGCACCTGCCTCTCCCACTTGTCTGAGATGGGGAACCTGCCTTGCTGTGCCTCGGTTTACTTATTTCCAATTAAAGAAACCTGAAGGCATTTTACCAAGTACAATTTGTGCACCTGTATGGTGAAGTAGTGCCCACAAGGCTACCCCCACTTCACACCCCAGCTGCAAACTGGACAAAATGTAGGTAAATTGGAATTTACACTTTTAAGTAGCAGAGACACAAATATTTTCTGACATAGAGACAAAAAGCAGTGAGGATGGCTCAGTAAGTTGATATGGAAGAAAGGGAAGCATTCTTCCTTTACCAAAAACTGAACCTGGGCACTCTGAGTAAAAGCACTGGATCTTAGGCCCTAAGATACTAGGGAACACAGTCCTAGCTGTGTCTGAATCTGAAAGCATGTTGTTCACCCCGAGAGGACTGTGCATGCACCCCTGTGGCTGGGTGCTGCCTTTCAGGCAGAAAGGGGAAGGGAGACAGAGGACGGCAGCATGCTGCTAGAAGGGGCAAATGTAGTAGGGGTCTGATCTGTTAAGTCGGGTTGGCTGGAAAACACTTTATCTATGATTTCAGTGCAATCGTGGTCTGCCTGGCCGGGCCTGACAGGTAGCTGGTTTGTTGGCCTCTGACACAAGGAGAGCCGTGGCTGTGAGTGCTCACAAGCAGGGTGGCCTGCCCTGGGTGACAGAGTCAAGCTATTTGGAGAGATAAGCCACGAGATGGTGCCAAGATATTAGCAGTTGAATTAAGACTCCTACTGCGACACCTGTGCACTCCTGTACGTACAGAAAGAAAGATTTGATTAAGTTTGTGAGTCTTTGTTTGGGGGTGCCTATTAGTGAGTGCCCATTTGATTTCTTTCAAAGGCCTTCTGTTGTGTAGATTCCCAGAGTAGGGGCTCCGGTTCTCCCCCCTTTGTGGCTTAATAGAGAGGTTTGGCCACATGTGTCCAAAGGTAATTTTAGCCTGTAGTTTTCCTAAAAGATCTCATCCTATCAGTGCCACAGGGCAGTCAGGCAGATATAGGAATTCATGGATGACTTTTTTCCTAGGTTGCACCGGTGGGGCTGCAGGAAGGGGCAATGGACTCGTCCCCCAGTTGCTCCTATATTGGTAGCTTGTCTTTGAGAAAGGGGGCCCACAGGCTAGGTTACAACTGAGTGTTCAGCTCCGGGGTCAACTACAAAGTCAATAGGTTGGCTGCCCAACTATCATTTGGACTATAGGCTCCTGGGGGGCCTAGGAGAATGAAGCCTGGTCTGGCCTAGCGCTGGTAGCATAGGCTTCTCCTTCTTCTTTTTTTTTTAACTGGCCTTGGGAGGGTGCTGAGGCTTGGGCTAGAGGACCCTACAATTCTCTTCTAGGCAGACTCTCAACTAAGGGGGTCGGGTGTGAAATATTGCCCTCCAAGAATCAATATAAGGGAATTGGCCTGGGTGGCCAGGTTGACCTGTAGTGACTTGAGAGACCTTTGCAATGATTTTCTTATCAAGAGTTTCCTCTGCTATCCAATACCAAAAGAGGGCCAGTTTATTTCACAAAGGATGCGGAGTTTCTGTGGGGTGAGTTTAACTCCATAATCTCCCGAATAACCCTTTCTGAAATTCTTAAGCATACAACCTAAAGATGTCTGTTTACTCTGTTGTCTACCCATCCTTTTATCCATGGTCAGTGACACACATGCACTCAGAGATTCAATTCGCCCATCGCCTATCTCCAGCCGCTCTCCTCACGGGGATCTTTCAGGCACCTCTTAGCAATTGGTGAGTTGTTGTAAACCCCCGACTCAGATCACTGGAGTAGACTCCTCATGGAGATCCAGTGACACCACAATAAGCTATATGAGGTTCATCACAGAACCACAGATAGGGGCTCAACTCTCGCTTCATAGCAAGACCACGTATCAATCACACGCAATCACACACCAAACACTCCGCCCTCTGCCCTACGTACCTGAGAGTTCACAGTTTCCTCTAACAAATGTAGAGTACTCAGGTGACTTCGGGAATTGATCAGACTCCCCTTCTGCCCTTTAGCGGGCAGGCTATCCCTGGGACCTGGGTCCTTACCATACCATTCAGTTGGGCAGTGCTCCTGGGATGGTTCCTATGCCTCTCCGGGTTCCATTGTGTTGCTGATGCGACCGCCCAAGGTCACTGGAAGAGTCATCCTCCCCTATAGATAATAGGTCTGCTGGTGCCAGGTGAAGTCTGCTTCTCCCAGCATCCTGGGTGCTGGACCCCAAAGACAAGAGAGGCAAAAAACTGCCGTGTTCACATCCCAGATGAGCCCCCAGAAAGGTTGTAGGATTCTCGAATGGAAAGACGCGACACCGAGGCGATAAGCAGGAAGCAGCACTTATTGATGCTGACATAACACAACAGGTAGTTGTATACAGTCTTGTCATACCTACACAGCTACAGAGATAAGAAAGAACATTAACTAGTTGGTAAGCTGTGAAAACCGGATGTCAGCTGGAGAGTCCTTGAGGTCGGGGAGAGGGCAGTCAGGAATGAACTTATTTGAACTTAATGGCCAGGCAGGGTTAGGCTGCCACACTAATTGGGTGTATTCTGTTACCTTGTCTTCCAGTTCGTTGATTCGATCTTCTGCTTCATCCAATCTACTGTTGAATCCTTCTAGTGTATTCTTCATTTCAGTTATTCTATTCTTCATTTCTGTCTGGTTCTTTTTTTATGGTTTCTATGTCCTTTTTTATGCTTACTATCTCTCTGTTAAGGTTCTTATTGTGTTCATCCATTCTCTCCCCAAGTTCATTGAGCATCTTTATAACCATTGTTTTTTAACTTTGGTCTCTGGTAGGTTGCTTGCCTCCATTTCATTTAGCTTATTTTCTGGAGTTTTCTCCTGTTGTTTCATTTGTGGCATGTTTGTTTTCTCATTTTATTAGCCTCTCTGTGTTCTTTTCTATGTGTCAGGAGTATTTGTTTCATCTCTCAGCCTTAGCCAGATGGCCTAATGTGGAAAGTGTCCTGTGTGGCCTAGTGGCACACTCTCCCTGATCCCTTATGCCGGGAGCTCTGGACATGATCTTTGTGTGGGTTATGTGTGATCTTCTGTTGTCATCAAGCCTTAATTGTTGTTAGTAGATCAGTGGATGGGATCAATGCTCAAGCTAACTAATTGTGGGAACTGGCTGCACTCACAGGGTAAGAGTTGCTGTGTGGGGGCTAACTGGCCCCATTGAGTGGGATTTGCCCTAGTAGGCTTGTGTATTTGTTGCAACCACCCTTTGTGTGTACCGCTTATTAGACTAGTCAGGAGTTGCTCTGTTGTAGTCTTGTGCCAGGCTTTGAATGTGTTGGTTTTGTGGCCCCTTGGGAGGGGCTCCCCAGTAGGCCAAGATCAGTCATTGCTTTTGATTGCTCAGGGCTACCTGGTGAGAACTACAAAGTGATCTGCAGATGGTTGTTGCCTATGCTGGATCTAAGAGACAAAGCTGTAGGCAGCGGCCTGGTTATCCCCCTAACCTAGAGCAGTTTAGCAGAGGGACCAGTGCTCCTCTAGGTCTGACGTGCCTGTCAGTTGTCCATAAGTCTC
>NW_011889526.1:303636-307501 GCF_000151845.1 Pteropus vampyrus | reverse complement strand
ATAGCCTCAGTTTTCTCCAATTTCTGTGTCTAGATGTTCCTGCAGTAGTCATAGATCACATGGAGATAAGCTGCTGTCTGGGGCAGTCCTACAGATCTCTGTAATCCCCTCAAGAATTTATTGCAGCTCATACAGATAGCAGTGGTCTGCCCATAACTGTTTTTCTTGAAAAGTCTTCACTGTGCTAGCCAAGGCCTGTTGCCTGCGCAGAATATGCAACCCCAGAGCTAAGCAGGGCAGGGGAGGCTGCCTATCAATAGGCTGCAGCCATGTTGTGGCTTGGGTGAAGCAGGATCTCAGGGAGACAAGGGCCATCAGGCCAATATGGCCTGTTTTGCTGCAATTTTTGTACCTGGGCTTTCCTGCTGTAGTCACGGATCACAGTGAGACCAGCTGCCGTGTGGGCAGCCCCACCCCTGCGCTCCCCAGATGTAATACTGCAACTCTTACGGGCAGAAGAGGTCTGCCTGTACTGATTTCTGTGCAGTGCCTGCCTGGTGCTAGCCAAAATTTGTCACCTGTGTGGTTTAGGGGCAGGGGGTGGGAGGGGAGCAGGGTGGTGGTGGTTCATGGTTAATGGGCCATCTGGGGCAAATTGTGGGTAGAGTGTGGCAGAGTCTCAGGGAGACAATGGCAGTCAGATATATATAGCCTCAGTCTTGCTGTAACTTTGGTAACTGTTCAAATGTTCCTGCAGAAGTCTCAGATCACAGCAAGACCAGCTGCTGTCTGGGACTTGACCACAGATCTCCAAGATCTGCCCAAGTTAGTGTTGGCAGCAGTAATCTGCCTGAAACTAACTTGGAAATGCAAGCTCACAGCCCTGGCTGTCAGCTCTGAATGTTTGGCCCTGAACTGGTGCAGGGTGTGGCAGCCACCCAGCAACAAAAGCCCCAGGCAAACTGCAGGTTGGGTGGGATAGGCTGATGTCCTCAGGCCAGCGCTTCCTAATGGTCCTGTGGGAGGGGTCTGCACAGTCAAGCTGGTAAATTATGTAGATTGCACCATTGGGGTCAACTAAGAAACAATGGTGGCTCTTCTTCCAGCCCTGTTCTGGCTCCAGGTAATGCAGACTTTCTCAGTATGAATCCTGCCAGTGCCCTGGGTGGGTGTCTACAGGTCAGAAACCCTGTGTGTGGGTCCTTCAAATGGGCATCTAGGGTTTCAGTCGCCTTCCAACTTACCCAGATGGCCGGAATCCCCTCTGGTTTCCACAGTCAGAGTTAGTGGAATCTCCTCTTCCCTGGGCTGGGACCCTAGGCTTGGGAGCCCCCAGATGAGACCAGGACCCCCCTATCCTTCAGGGGAGCCTCTGCAACTTTGCTCTCCTTTCAGGTGATCCTCTACCACCCGCAGGTGTGGATACAGTCTGATTTGCGACTTTGACCCTCCTACTGGCTTCTATGTGGCTCCTTTATATTATCAGACGTAGGTGTTATGATCAGCTGGATTTCAAGTGATTCTCCAGGTTGATTATTTTATAATTTGGTTGTAATTTCAATGTGGATATGGGAGGAGGTGAACCTTGCTTTTACCTAGTCTGCCATCCTCCACCAGACCTCTACATTTATGATTATAATCTACTTCAAGGTAATAAGAGTCAGGGTTCATTTAAAAATACATAGAGATAACCAATTGTTCCAGTACCACATTTGAAAAGATTATCCTTTCCCCCATCGAATACCAAAGCGGTGACAACAGAAACATGGTGGAGTGAGAGACGTTCCCAGACCTTGAAACAACAATAAGGTGAACATTTAAAACTCAACAAAAAACACCCGCACTGCACACCAGCACATCTGAGCGTGGGATCTGTGTATAAGAGCTACCACAGGTCAGAACCCAGGGAGTTGGGTGGTAGACTAGGAGAAACAAAGAAGGTGCCTCTTGCAGGTGAAGCTCCCTGCAGGAGGAGTAGGAGGGGAGAAGTCGCGGCAGGTTCCCTGAACAGCCCCTGCCTGGGAAAGCTGTGAGCTCCACACGGCCAGCGGCAGTGCCCATACAGCAGGGCAGAAAGCAGAGAGCGGGTATAGCAGAGAAACAACAGTTGATTATTACCAGTGCGGTTGCAAAACGCAACGCTGACCTGCAGCCAATCCCTCAACCCAGAAGGCCCCTCCCCCCATGCCCTCCAAGACTGAACGCCGCAGAGCCCTAGGGGAATCTGAGGAAACGCTACTCTTACTGGCTAACACTGACAGGAACTGAGACTAAGGATAGCGAGCGTGACTGAATATCTATAAGAAAAAAAAAAAAAGGCATTACTAAGACTATATAAAGCAGAGATCCAAGAGGCTTAGATGCCACCTACTGGAAACCAAAAGAAAAGCACCTTCTTTGCAACAGGCTAAAGAAACATCCTTATATAATAAATCTTACTGGAAAAAAAGCAAAATACACTTCCACTAATGCCCAGGAAGGGAAATAGTCCATTCAACACCATGAACAACCAAGGCAACAAGGCATCTCAGAAAAAAAAAGAGAAAAATCTCCAGAAAATAAGCTTAAAGACATAGAAATATGTGACTTAAATGACAGAAAATTCAAGATGGTACTTCTGAAAACTCAATGAAATCCAAAATGATTCATAAAACAATTTCAGGAATTGACAAAAATAACTAGATGTGCAGAATGAATTCTTTAGCAAGGACATTGGAACCCTCAAAAAGAACTAAATAGAACTTCTGGCGATGAAGAACACACTGCAAGAGATGAAAAAGTAAATAGCAAGCTTGGGAAATAGAGTTGACCAAATGGAGAAAAGGATCAGTAATACTGAAGACAGAAATATAGAAATAAATCAGAAGGAAGAAGAGAGAAACTGAAGAATAAAAAATAATGAAGGAGAATTACAAGAACTAGCTGATAACATCAGGAGAGGAAGCATAAGAATAATGGACATAATGACAATAAAAAGTACGTAACCAGGAGTAAGGTGACTAGCAGGCAGATAGAAGCAGAGGAGTGCAACCCTTACTAAGAACAGAGCATTATAAGCTTACACAATAAGAAGAGATTTGTTATAGCAAGATAGTAATGAATGTTCAGTATACATAGGGACAAACTGAGACAACAGTGACAGAAAAGGGGATGATTCAAAGATCCAAATTCACAAAGGGGAATGAAGATAAGGCACGTGCAGAAGAAAATGGACTACTACATATATATAACTATCCTCCACATATTTGTAATGGTAACCACACGCCAAAGATTTAGAACTGAAATATATAACATAAAACAAGAAGGACCAGAGGGAAAGCCCACAAAACCCGACCAAAATACAAAAAACAGACACACAAGGACAAGGAAGCAATGGAAGCACCGAGTTATCAAAAACCAAAACATGTCTACGGCCATGCCACCCTCAAAAAGCCCAATCCCATCTGATCTTGGAAGTTAAGCAGGGTCAGGCCTGGTTAGTACTTGGATGGGAGACCACCTAGGAAGACCAAGTGCTATAGGCGTAAAAAAAAAAAAAAGCAAAACACAAAATGGTTATAGGAAAACCTCATATTTCAAGAAACATCCTAAATGTAAATGGACTAAACTCACCAATAAAAAGGCAGAGTTGCAGATTGGATCCAAAAACAAAACCCAACCATATGCTGCCTCCAGGAGACAAATATCAGTTCCAAAGACAAATATAGACTCAAAGTGAAAGGGTGGAAAATGATTTCAAGCAAATGGCATTCAGAGAAAAGCAGGAGTAGCGGTACTAATATCAGACAAAAAAGATAAAGAAAGATACTGAGGAACACTTCATAATGATAAAGGGAATCATGCACCAAGAACACATAACACTTATTAATATCTATGCTCCCAATCAGGGAGCCCGGAAATATATAAAGCAATTACTAACAGAACT
>NW_011889526.1:291095-303216 GCF_000151845.1 Pteropus vampyrus | reverse complement strand
GGCAAAAGCGGTCATAAGAGGAAAGTTCATATCATTACAAGCCTACCTCCAAATACAAGAACAAGCGAAAATAAACAACCTAAAGCTTCATCTTTAAAAACTAGAAAAGGAAGAACAACTTAAGCCTAAAGTCAGCAAAGGAAAGAATCAAAATTAGAGCAGATATAAATGAAATTGAAGACGAACAAACAATAGAAAAAAAAGCAACAATGAGCTGGTTCTTTGAGAAGGTTAATAAAATTGACAAACTCCTGGCTAGATTCACTAAAGAAAAAAGAGAAATGACACAAATAAACAAAATCAGGGATGAAAGAGGGGAAATTATGACTGACATTGCAGAAATACAAAGGGTCATACAAGAATACTATGAAAAAGTATATAACAACAAATTTAATAATCTAAAAGGAATGGATCAGTTCTTAGAAAGATACAACTTTCCTAGACTGAATCAAGAAGAACTAGAAAATCTAAATAGACTGATCAGCAGCATGGAAATTGAAACAATCATCAAAAACCTACCAAAAAGTAAAAGTCCAGATGGCTTCACCAGTGAATTCTATAAAACATTCAAAGAAGTTTTAATATCTATTCTCCTCAAACTCTTCCAAAAAATTGAGGAGGAGGCAATATTTCCCAACTCACTTTATGAGGCCAATATTACCCTGATACCAAACCCTGGTAAAGATAACACACAAAAAAGAAAACTACAGACCAATATCTCTCATGAACACAGATGCAAAAATTCTAAATAAGACTTAGCAAACCGAATATAGCAACATATTAAAAAGAGTATACACTACGATCAAGTGGGCTTCATCCCAGGGGCACAGGGATCGTTTAACATATGCAAATTGATTAATGTGATACACCACATAAACAAATTAAAAAATAAGAATCATATGATCATATCGATAGGTGCAGAAAAAGCCTTCGATAAGATACAGCATCCATTTGTGATTGAAACAGTTAACAAAATTGGTATAGAAGGAACGTACCTTAACATAATAAAGGCGCCATCTATGACAAACCCTCAGTCAACATTATACTTAATGGTGAAAAACTAAAACCCTTCCAAGATCAGGAACAAGACAAAGCTTTCCACTATTGTCACTGTTATTCAGTATAACACTGCAGGTCCTAGCGAGTGTAATCAGGCAAGAGAAAGATATAAAAGGCATCCAAATAGGAAATGAAGAAATCAAACTGTCACTATTTGCAGATGACATGATTCTCTACATAGAAAACCCTAAAGACTCCACAAGAACACTACTAGAAACAATAAGCAAATACAATAAAGTTTTTGGATACAAAATCAACATTCAAAAATACATAGCGTTCCTATACTCTAATAATGAAATGTCATAAAAAGAAATGGAAAAAATAATTCCTTTTGCAACTGCAACAAAAAGAATAAAATATACAGAAATAAATTTAACGAAATGTGAAGGACCTATATAATGAAAACTACAAGAACCTATTAAAAGAAATTGAAGAAGATACAAAGAAATGGAAAGATATTTCCTGTTCTTGGATTGGAAGAATCAACTTTGTTAAAATGACCTTATTACCTAAAGCATTATACAGATTTAATGCAATCCCCATCAAAATCCCATCGGCATTTTTTAAAGAAATAGAACAAAAAATCATTAGATTTGTATGGAAGCACAAAAGACTCCTAATTGCCAAAGCCATCCTGAGAAAAAAGAACGAGGCTGGAGGCATCACTCTGCCCGACTTCAAATTATACTACAAAGCAACAGTAATCAAAACGGCATGGTATTGGCAGCAAAATAGAAACACAGACCAGTGGAATAGAATCGAGAGTCCAGAAGTAAACCCATATTTATATGGGCAAATAATTTTTGACCAAAAAAAAAAAAAAACATACAGTGGAGAAAGGAAAGCCTCTTCAATAAATGGTGTTGAGAAAACTGGAAAGCCACTGCAAAAGAATGAAATTAGATTGTTATTTATCACTATATACCAAAATTAACACAAAATGGATTCAGGACCTGAATATAAGACCTGAAACAATAAAATGCATAGAAGAAAACATAAGAACTAAACTCAAGATCCTTGGACTTATAGAGAATTTTATGAATTTGACTTCAAAGGCAAGGGAAGTAAAAGCAAAATTAAATGAATGGGACTACATCAAACTAAAAAACTTCTGCATAGCAAAAGAAAATGTCAACAAGGTAAAGAGACAACCATCTGAATGGGAAAATATATTTGTAAGCAATGCCTCCGATAAGGGCCTAATATTAAAAATATATAAAGAACTCATACAACTCAATAACAACAACGATAACAAAAACCAAATGATACAATCAAAAACTGGGCAGAGGACCTAAACAGACACTTCTTTGTAGACGACATACAAATGACCAACAAATATATGAAAAATCCTCAACTTTGCTAGCTATTAGGGAGATGCAAATTAAAACTACAATGAGATACCATCTTACGCTTGTTAGAATAGCTGTAATCAACAGGACAAGTAATAACAAATGCTGGATAGGATACAGAGAAATAGGAACTCTCATACACTGTTGGTGAGACTGCACAGTGGTACAGCCACTGTGGAAAACAGTATGGAGGTTCCTCAAAAAACTAGGAATTGATCTACCATATGATCCAGCAATCTTTCTACTGAGTATTTACCCCAAAGACTTGAAAACTCAGATCTGGAAAGATATTTGCACATCAGTATTCACAGCAGCATTATTTTCATGGTGGCTAGGACACGGAAGCAACCGAAGTGTCCTATGACAGATGATTGGCTAAAGGAGCTGTGGAACATATATACAATAGAATATTACTCAGCCATAAGAAGAGATGAAATACTGCCATTTGCGACAACAAGGATGGACCTTGAGATAATCATGCTAAGTGAAATAAGCCAGACAGAAAAAGTTGAAAACCACATGGTATCACTTATATGTGGGATATAAACCTAAAAGCAACAAATGAACAGGACAAACAGAGACTCATGGTCTTGAAGAATAGATTAGTGGTTTCCAGAGGATAGTGGGGAGGAGGGAGCGGGGATAAATGGAGTAAAGGGGGTCAAATATGTGGTGACAGAAAGAAATCTAACTATATGAGGTGAACACACAGTGTAAATATACATATGCCTTACTGTTAAAGTGTATAGCTGAAACTTATTGGATTTTGTAATCAATGTCACCATCAAAAAATAAATTAATCAATTTAAAAAATTGAAAAACCTCTAGCAAGACGTACAAAAGTAAACAGAAGTCACAAACTACCCATGTTAGGCATAAAACTCGGGCTATACCTGTAGATCCCACAGGCAGTCAACAGATAACAATGGACTGCTACAACTCTATACACATGAATTCAACAAATTAAATGAAATGAACTAATTCCTTGAAATCTACAACCAACCAAAACCTATCCAATGTGAAATAACCTGACTAGCTTTTAAATTCATAATTTAAAAAATTCTGAAAAAAAGAAAGAAAGAAAGAAAGAAAACCCTCAGAGTCAGATTTGTCAATTCCATGCACAGGAATTTTTACTATTTTTACCTCCAGGGGCCTGATGAGCAGACAAGAATAAACACAGCTGAGCTGGAGTGTGGAGCCCTAAATCCTTGTGATGGTTATCAGGAGGTGGGGCCTTTGGGAGACAATTAGGTCATAAGGGTGGACCCCCTACAAATGGGATTAGTGCCCTTATAAGAAGAAACATGAGACATGTCTCTTGGCCATGGAATACAGAGAGGAAGCAGCTGTCTGTATACCAGGAAGAACATCCTCACTAAGACTCCAATCATGTTGGCACCCTACTCTCAGATTTCCAACCTCCAGAACTGTGAGACACAGAGATTGGTGAAGCCACCAGTCTACAGTATTCTGCTATAGCAGCTGGAGCTGATGAAAACATTACATATGCAGCTGTATATGGGACAGGGAAGGAACATATGTTTTTCCTTTTCTGTAATATCCATCTTGATTTTGAGATTTTAGGGCATCAGTGAACCTTATCTTATTTAGAGGATCAAGGAATGAGACACAACTGGTTCAGAAAACTTCCAAGACCAAAGCTAAGGTTGTCACATGCAGGTCTTTCCCATGACAGGGCTTTCTCCCTCTTTGAGCTAATGCTTATCCCACCAATGGATGGGAGTGACTTTAGTGTGAGGCTGTAAGTGAAGTTTACTTGGTGGGAGGAAGATGGGAAGTTATTGTGAGGTTATAACCTTTCATGCTCTTGTAAATTCTTTGTAAGTCATGCTCAAACTGCAGCACTTCATCACTCAGCACGCATTTGCTGAGGTCCTACTATAGGCCAGGACCTGTGTGGACATGGGATACTGAGGCAAATAGCACAGAGCCCCTGCTTTCCACATTAGTGACATCTGTGTCTCCCATGACCAGAGGTACATATACTTATATAACCGCTATTAACATTTTACGAGAGTGACGTCAGCATCATCGTGGCACAAATTGTTCCTTTTTTCTCTCACCTTCAATTAACTGATTTACAACTAACTGACCATCCATCACCAAACAAAAGCACCTCTGCACAGAGCACACCTGGAAACCTGAGTGATCCATCCATCTGTGCATCCAAAGGACCTTGGAGGAGGCTGTGGTGCCAAGGGAGCTGTTGTGTCCCAGAGTCGTGGGTCAATGACTTAAATGTAAGCCCTGATAACATAAAACTTGAAGGAAACACAGAGAAGAACCTTGTTGATACTGGTCATGCCAATGATTTTTTGGACATGACGCCAAAGCACGAAGAACAAAAGAAAAAATGAACAGATGGGACTACATCGTTACCCATCAGGAAATGCAAATCAAACTCAAAAGCTTCTGCATGGCAAAAGAAACAACAAAATGAAAAGACAACCTACAGAATTAGAGGAAATTTTTGCAAACCGTATATCAGATAAGGAGTTACTATCCAACATATATAAAGAACTCATAAGACTTAATAAAACAAAAAAATCCCATGAGCAATCTGATTCAAAAATGGGCTGAACTAAATAGACATTTTTTTCAAAGAGGACATCAAAAATAGCCAATAGGCACATAAAGAGATAATCAACATCGTTAACCATCAGGAAATGCAAATCAAAAACCACAATGAGCTATCACCTCACACCCACTGGAATGACTATTAACAAGATGACAAAAAAGAAGTGAGAGGATGTGGAGAAAAGGGAAATCTCGTACATGATTGGTAGGAATGTAAATTGGGGCAGCCACTTTGGAAAACTATATAAGGGTTCTCAAATTAAAAATTAAAAATTAAATTACCATACGATCCAGTAATCCCACTGCTGGGTATATCTAAAGGACATGGAAACAGGATTTTAATGAGCTACAGACATTTCATGCTTATTGCGAGTGTTGCTGCAGGTTCGAGATACCGAGGTAAGGCTTGGACAGTTGGAATTAAATGCAAGGAGCTGTAGGCAACTGCGACATAGCTCTTTATTCCAGCAAGGGCACAACCCAACTTGCAAGGTGGCGGCATCTTTACAAACACAGGTTAAACAATAGTGGCACACTGCCAAGTTATAGAAGCCTTCACCTGCCTACCAGGCACATGGTTACATAAGGGGAGAAGTGCTGACTCACTTCCACTAGGAAGTTGCTAAGGGTGTCCGGAGGGAGCCTGACTGCAGCCATCTTTCTCACTTAGGGGCATCATTCACATTGTGCACATCACCAGGCGAATGGATAAGGAGCTGGGGCTGACAGATGGTCTCGCGCTGTATGGAATGGTGAGAACCCCACAGGAAGGGCTATTCATAATAAAGCTCCATGGCTCTAACTTCCCCTCCCCTTAGCTTCCTTTGCCCTTCTGTATATAGCCCTCCCACTTGGCCTGCAAGCTGAGTGTGAGCCTGGCTTGCCACGTCCACATGCACTGGGTTGCAACCCTTTTCTTTTTCCCCAAATAAATCCTTTTTGGTGAGGAAAACACCTAGTTGATATTATTTTTTAGTTGACATGTTGCAGAATATTCAGACCAGAGAGAAGCCAAGCACCCGGAGAGTTGGAGAACTCAAGTTTATTATGCCGGAGGTCCCAGAAGAGCTAGTGCTCTGAAGATTTGGGCCACAAGCTCGGGGTAAACTTACTTTTATAGGGCTTATCTGTGCAGTTAGTTTTACAGTTGGCATGGGCTGATTGGTTAATTTGCCCTCAGGCGGTTACAGAGCATGGGAGTTGCTACGGGCTACTGGGTGCCAGAGTTGCTATGGGTTACAGCAGGTGGGGGGAATTGCCATGGGCTACAGGCAGTTACAGGAGATTTTCAAACAGGAACTTAGGCAATACATCTGTTATCTAGACAGAACAAGCAAAAGGAGAGGATGAGTCTTTAGCTACTCTCGAGGTCACCCTACCCTTTGGCCTATGTGGCAAATATATCTACAGAAGCAGAACAAAGAGCTGTTTACAAAGTTAACCATTTGAGTGAAAAATTCCTCTCAGACACACCCAAAGCACCTCAAATCAAAGAACCCATGTCCTCTCGGCAGAGGTGGTAGGAGAGCCCAAGCAGGTACTCCACCAGCGGTGGCCTCCCACACCCCCTTACCCCATCATCCACCTCCCTCACCTGCCGCCCTGCACGTGGGCCGCTGTCCATAACCACCAGGGGTCTCAGGCACCAAGACCGCACAGTCAACCGCTTTCCAGCGTCCACTCAGCTAGTGACTCCAGTTGTAGTCGTGGGCCAGTGCCAACAGGTACTCACCAGTGGAGATGCAGTGCTTTCTCACTAGGACAATGCAGTGCAGTGGTCGCCCAACCCAGGGACCCCATCTCAGACCTCTCCCAGAACGGATGCTAGGTCAGCAGCTGCCACAAATCACATGCTAGACGGCGCGTGCTGCAGATGGAGTGCAGGGAAGATTCCAGAAGGCACACGCTGCACACATGCTCAGGAACGGCATTCTGGGCATACTCCTGGACCACCTGGCTGTCTGGCTTCTGGAGCAAGCACAAAGGGTGCAGCGTGCGTGGGGGCGTCGTGTGGGTGAATGGGTGCGCACACACAGAGCAGGACAGCGGCTTGCTGACCTCTGCTGGTCTGCGGGAGAAGGTGTGTTCCTTTTGCTGTCCAGACATAGCCAAATTGCATTGTCCATCCAAGTGAATGTTCTATTGTCTGTTAAATCACCTCCCGCCTCGCCCCGTGAGGCACTCCAGTCTCTTGTGTGCTTGGACCCTTGCGCTGTACACAAAACCATCTTTCCCCACCTCCCCGACTGCCCACTTCCCACCACCAACCAAAGCCAGACCCCCATGTGCTGCTGGGACTTGTGGTCTCCGGGGCCAGCCTATCCGTTTGTCATCCCCTTTGGCACTTAATAGGGTTGAAGACCACTCCATTTTACAGCATTTGAGAGCAATGCTTGATTTGCATCCAGCCCGTGTCCATTTTACTTATGCAGTGCCTACTGTGTACGGAATACCTTGCTAAGATTGGCGGAGGATAGATGAGCTCATGCCCCGGCCCTCGTTCTCACTTTAGCTAACGCAGAAAGACGAACTTGCAAGGTAGCATGTAATGAACTGAAATCACGAATTATGAGTGCTATTGGAGGTCACGGAAGGGCCGGAGTCAGGAAAACTTCCTGGAAGATGTTGGGTTTGAATCAGCATTTGAAACGTGGAATGCTCTAGATTACGGGGAAGTCGCAAAAATCAAAGGATGGAAGTGGCTGGGAGTAAAAAGAAGAGATCGATCTGGTGATAGTCGCAGGTTTCCGTAGGGGCGTGGTGAGTAGGGCTTAGGTGGGAATTGGACACAAGAGTCTTTTGGCCTCACTTTTAGAAAGTGAACCTGATCTGGATATAGATAAAACTGGACAGAAATAAAGTGATCTGAGGGATATGGAGAAACATGCCTGCATATGTGCATTCACACGCACACTTCTATTATTAGTTAGGACTGACCTTATGTGATTTCAAATCTTAATAAAAATCATAACTCTTTTTCCATTGGTGATTTGTTGGAAACATAATCCTGAGAAATTGTTCTTAAATAAAAGTCGATTGCAGCACAGGGTCGAGGGTGAATCAGAGGGCAATGAGCCTCTATGAGCTTCAAACAATGTGTCTTTTAAAGACGTAGAAGGGCCCAGGGTTGGAGCTTTCCTCCACTTACTCTGTCTTCTCTTCCAATCTTAATTCCTCCAATAATTTTAGTCCAGTTTGGAAGACTTGATCCATTTTGCCTCTTGGAAAATGTATGAGCATCTACTCCTGGTTTCTCTCTCTGCCGTTTGTTGCTTGTGCTAGGGTATTGTGTATCTGAAGAGCTGGCATCTACTTTGAGAGGTAATGTAAGAGTTTTCAGTCTTTACAACATTATGTTTCTTTCCCACCCCTCACGCCCATAGGCATGGGACCTAATAATTCTAGAAAATTGACGTGTAGTTATTATAATAGCACCTGCATGTTATTTCAGTGACCTCATGGTTAAAGGAGACCAGAACCATAGATTAGATTAGTTCTTAGAAGGAGGCATAACTCTTGCCTGGGGCACACACTGACATGGGCAAATGAAGTCACATAGTGAACACTATTGATTTTTACATGGCCAGCTACTAATCTCCTATGTATTCTGGTAAGACCATCTTGATTGGTCCACTGGCCAACTATTTCTCGCCCACTCTCTGTGGTCCATCTTCCTAGCTCCTGGTGTGCTCGTGTTCCCCAGAAAGGCCAATTAACGTACTGCATCACCCTGGCTACATCTATCGATTTAGGAATGGACATGTAAACCAAGACCAAGCAACGTGAGTCCGTCTAAGGATTTTTGTTGCAAGGATCAGTGCAAGCACACTGTTTCAGCCTAAAGATGCTGGTGGGTATCTCTCTAGCACATAAAGAGAACCAGCCTGAGAACAAAGTCTATACAAATAGAAAGTGGCACCTCAACCTGGAGAAAGACAGATTCCCAAAGCCATAATTTGAGTATCTGGATCTACCCATGCTTGAACCCATTATAACCCTAGTGTTTTCAGTTATGTAAGGCAATTGTTAGTCCATAGAAGTCTTAACTGACTTATATAAACAATAATATACATGGAGCCACTTTAAAATGGAGCCAGAGCTGCCATCTCAAAGGACCTGTCTTGCACAGTCTTATACTTCAAACCTTTGGGATGTTAAAACAGGGCAAAATAACCTTTGGACAGGCCTTAAGCAACTTTATATCCCAAAGAACTGTTTGCAAAAATAGCAAGAAAGCAGATATTATGACTATTGGACTGATGACTACTGCACTGAAAATTAAAAACATTGTATAGAATTAGCTGTGTTCACGTCTCTGCACCTATAGAAATTCCTTCCTTCTATTGATACAATTGTTCCTTAACTCTTTTTCATAAATACCCATTGCCTTTGTCTTCTAATTGGAACACAATTTTGGCTTCTGCATAATCAGTGCATTCCAAATAGCTATTCTCATTGATCTCAAATAAATGCTTGTTGTCTTTCACTTTGAAAGGCCTTTTATTTTTAGGGTAACACTTAGAAAGCCAGGCATGAAAGATGAATGAATCTCGTACTTCTAGGGAGGAAGAAATCCCTTAATTCATCAATGTTTCCTCCTTAGCTCCTTAGAAAATGGGATTATGTTCTCCCCATTTAAAGAAATAATTGAATGAAAGCTTTCTAATGTCCCTTGATTACTTTCTCTTCTGTGAAGGAAAGCAAGTTAAAAATCTGACTATTGTGTGACCCATTTGTCAGTTTACTGGGGGACAAGTTTACTCAGCTTCAAAGCAGACACATTCACTTCTGTTTTCTTGTTGGCCTACCTGCTCTCAGGGGCAGCGAGTGTCCACCTTTTACAGAGATCCCAGCATTTTAGATATCACTATGTGCTTGCCCATCCATTGTATTGCACTAATACCAATTTTCTGGTTTTGATAATGTACTGTATTTATATTACCACTGGGGGAAGCTGGCTGATGGGCATATGTGGGAACTCTTTATACTATTTTTTGTGACTCTAAAACAATTTCCAAAAAAATGTTTTTCTAAAGAAAATATCTTGGACATGACTTCAGATGAAATGAGATAGATCTTAGAGTGAGTGGAGCTATAGCCACACATGCCCATTTATGGGGAGATGTTGTCATTGATGGCTTCTGGTTTCCTGAGTTAGTTGCAAGAAGGAAACTGTTGTGGAACCCCAGAGTGTCAGGACCAAACATCTCCCCATACATCCTGGGGACAGAGTGGCCAGTTGGAGAGCTAGTATCACCCTGATCCCCTTTCTTCCTTTGAACCGTAAAACTGAAGACAGAATCTTGGTCCAGGTGGAAGGGACACTATGATCACAGGATTCCTGACCCTGTTTTGCCTCGGTGAGTCTCCAGGTCCGGGAAGGATAGATGAGAAATTCATGGCGGAGTGGAGGTTAATATGGAAAACGGGGCAGGAGCAGAAATGATGACTTCTGTATATTGAATACATGCCACCTGTCACAGTTTCGTAGGCTGTGATATACCCATGCTTGCACAAAGGAGATGAGGAACCCAAGGTTCAGAGATGTGTAGTAAGTAACACCCTGTTTACTCAGCCAAGAAATGCAGAGCTCATATGAGATCTCTATCTGTCTCTTCTAAACACCAGTCTCGCCCTGAATGTTCCCTTGGGCAGCGTCTACAGGGTGTGAAATGCTGTGGGTTTGGGTACTAACCAGAATACAGAGAACAATGCCTGGGGATGATGGATAAAAAAATTTCCTGATTCACCCAATCCTCAGTCTGATTTTAATCATGCTCAGCTTAAACATAATATAATCGAACAGATCTCAGCCTATAAAGAAGATGGCCTGGATTATAATCTTGGGTTGGTCTCATAGAAGCTCTTGGCTTTGAACCAGCAGCTCCACCCCATGAAGTTCCATATCCTCTTTCATGAGTTGGGGTGTGGAGGGAACATCAGGACTTATCATGTACCCCAGTTCCTTCCTCCTCCTTCTGAGTACAGCCCTTCTCTTTGGGGTAATGCCCTTTTTACACACATTTGAACTTTAGAGGTGGCTGCTGTCGCTGTACCCCAGACTTCCAGCTGCAGGGCAGAATATACTGGGCAGTCAGAGACTGGCCTCATCCTCCCCATATTCATTCCCTGTACCACAAACCCTCTCCCTTTGAATGAGGGAGGAAACCCTATTCCCACACTGCACACATAACCATTGTATTAAGTGGTAAGGATAAACATTGCCATCTCAGAAAGCATGAGGGAAAAATATAGGTAAATGTTCAATGATTTCTAGACAGCAAAAGAAAGAGTAATCATGAAAGCTTTGTTACAGTTCCCAATGTGATAAATCAGAAATGGTTGCTGGAAAGTTGTACACAATCATAACTTCTGAAGGACAAACAATGGGACGGAAGTAAAAGGTAAAAGTAAACCCAGGGAAGTACCTGTGAGGAATAGGGCAGATCTTTAATAAATTAGTTGTGTGTTCTCTGCCTGCTTTGTGCTCAAAGACAAGCACATCCTTCATCTCTCATGAGAGTTTCTCTTCCAGGGCTTTGTCTGGGCTACGAATATGAGCAAAAGAATGGTGAGTTGTCTCCCATGTACACTTTGTTCCTACATCCCAAGCTTCATGATTTTTCCCCTTTAATCCTTGGAATTCTAGGAGAATGCTTGTGGTCATCAAGATGAAGAGTCAAACTAACTCTGAATTATTTCCAGAGAAACTTCCCAAACCCTCCCTCAACGCCCTGCCTGGATTTATGGTTGAACGCGGTAGTAACGTCACCCTGAAGTGCCAATGTAAGCTCCAGAATGTGACATTCATGCTGGGGAAGTCGCAGGACTCTGGATACAAGCAGGAACGGAGTTCAGCCGGACACGATGCTGAATTTCTCCTCACAGACCTGGAGCCTAAGGATGCTGGAATGTACTTTTGTGCCTACAAGACAACAGGCTCCCACGAGTGGTCAGAGAAGAGTGAACACCTGCAGCTGGTGGTCACAGGTGAGAAGAGCAGTCTCAGGTTTGCTCTTTGATGCACCTTTTCCTTGTCCTGTGATCTGGCAGGGGAGGAAGAAATCCAAGAAATAAAAAGACAGATGCAATACCTTGACTGTAGGGAAATG
>NW_011889526.1:279047-289370 GCF_000151845.1 Pteropus vampyrus | reverse complement strand
TCATCTCAATAGATGCAGAAAAAGCACTGGACAAAAGATAACATCCTTTCAAGATAAAAACTTTCAACAAAGTGGGTATAGAGGGAACATACCTCAATAGAAGAAAGGCAATTTATGACAAATCTATAGCTAATATCATACTCAATGGGGAAAGGTTGAAATCTTTTCCTCTAAGATCAGGTGCCCACTCTCACCTCTCCTATTCAACAGAATACTGGAAGTCCCAGCCTGAGCAATCAGGCAAGGAAAGAAATAAAAGGCATATAAATTGCAAAGGAAGAAGTAAAATTGTCTTTATTTGAGGATAATATAATCTTATATATAGAAAATCCTAAAGACAAGACCAAAAAACTGTTAGAATTAATCAACAAATTCAGTTAAGTTGCAGGATATAAAATCAACATACATTCATCAGTTCCATTTCTATATACTAACAACAAAGTATCTGAAAAAGAAATAAAGAAAACAATCCCATTTACAATAGCATCAAAAACAATAAAATACTTAGAAATAAATTTAACCAAGGAGGTGAAATAGGTACAATGAAAATGACAAGACTCCAATGAAAGAAAGTGAAGAAAACAGAAACAAATGAAAAGACATCTCACGTTCATGGATCAGAAGAATTAGTATTGTTAAAATTTCCATATTCCCCAAAGCTGTCTATAGATCAATGTAATCTCTATCAAAATTCCAATGGCATTTTTCACAGAAATAGGACAAACAATCCTAACATTTCTATGGAATAGACAAAAGACCCTGAATAGTCAAAGGAATCCTGAGAAAGAACAAAGCTAGAGGCATCACACTTCTTGATTTCAAACTATATTACAAAGCTATAACAATCAACACAGTTTGGCACTGGTATAAAAATAGACACATAGATCAACAGAACAGAATCAAGAGCCCAGAAACAAACCCTCATATATATGATTAACCAATATTTGACAAGGGAGCCAAAAGTACTCATTGGAGAAAGGATAGTTTCTTCAATAAATGATGTTGGGAAAACTGGATAATGACATGCATAAGAATGTAATTGGAACTTCATCTTACACCACTCACAAAAATTAACTCGAAATGGATTAAAGACTTAAACATTAAGACCTCCTCCCAAACCATAAAACTTCTAGAAGAAAAACATAGGGGAAGTCTCCTTGACATTGGTCTTAGCAACAATTTTTTGGGGATATGACACCAAAAGCATAAGAAACAAAAGCAAAAATAAATAAGTGGGACACATTAAATGAAAAAGCTTCTGCTCAGCAAAAGAAACCATCAACAAAATAAAAAGGCAACCTACCAAATGGGAGAAAATGTTTTCAAAATGGTGCTCTTTCCTGGGATAGGGAAGATTGGCAAGGAATAGGATTGGAAGGCAGGGAATTAGCAGTGTCATTCATAACTATTTTGTTAATGAAAACAATACTAAACTCCAAGAGTATTAAGAATTGTACTCTAATGTTCTGGCCCTTGTTTGGGAACCTAGTGAGCACCTAGAATGTGGAGAAGATGTTCTCTTCTCCACTACCCAAAGAGTCCATAAATAAAACATGAGAACCTACGTCCCCGAGGTCCCCACATAATCATTGTGATTACTTCTCTTGCACACTGTTTTTTAGATGACCATGATGGACCCAGAGCTTCCTCAGTAAAAACAGGTAAGATAATTAAGAAGAGCTGTTTTTCCCAGTTCTATCCACCTTACGAGGCAAGGGATCCCCATTTGATTAAAAAGAACAAGGAGAATCTTAAAGCCCACTTTCTCAATGTGACCAGAGAAAATAATATTCTTTTTGAGAAGATGACCTTTAAGCACTACCAGGTCTGAAAAATCTGGTGAGTAAAACATCATAAGGTGCATTGTCTGCCATTTTATATAATGAAAAATGATGGTGGCATTTTGTGCGGTTTGGGGGGTAGTTTATATGACTGGTCTGGGAAACAAGATTGGGACCTGTGGAGTCGAGGTACTTTGAGAGTATATATGATTGAAGAACTTTAAGTTTTACGCAAAAATTTTAAAGTTCTCAAAAATAGGTGAATGTTAAATTCTTTTTCTCTGATGTTGCTTTTCTATGAGGAATTGACTAAGATTCTGTCCTCAGGCTTGTAAAAATTGGGGCTTTTGGCAGCTTTAGACTGAAACAGGAACTCATCCAGAATTTAATGGCATCTAAATGCTTAATCATCTTCTCAACCCATTTTTTTTTTTTTAGCAACTCATAACCTGTCTGCAGTCTACTCCAAACAGCCAAGATTGTTAAAAGTTGTCTTTAGAGCCTATGTTGGTATAATTCACTTTTTCGAAAAGTGTGCTTGCAAAATAAGTACTTGTGTTAGAAACGTTTTTATTCAGTTTCAGCGGGCTTGGGGCATGGCTGTTACTCCAGCTATGTGAATGTAGTTCATGCCAGGAAATGTTTTCTTGGAGAGCTCTGAAATATGATAGAGTCGAGGTGCATGGAAGTATCAAGAGATGAGGTAGAAAGTGTAGTGGTGTGTGAAAGGGAAGAGGAAGAGAAGCTTTCATATTTTCAGTTCTTGTATAATTTATTTTCTTTTTTATTGATGTATCATTCACATTCCAGGACTCTGCCCTTTTAAAGCGTACAACTCAGTGGCATTTAGTATATTTGCAAGGCTGTGCAATGATCTCCACTGTATAATTCTCCAAGTGAAATCTCCCACCCACTAAGCAGTCACTCCCCATCCCATCTCTCCCACCAGGCCCTGCCAACCATTAATCAGCTGTCTGACTGTATGGTATTGTCTCCTCTGGGTGTTTCCTATAAGAAGATTCACATAGCATGTGGTCTTTTGAGATTGGCTTCTTTCTCTTAACGTTTTCAAGATTCATCCAGGTTGTAGTGTACGTCAGTACTTCATTTCGTTTCTTGGCTGAATACTATTCCATTGTGTGGATAGAGCACCTTTTGTTTCTGCACTGATCGGTTGATGTACAGTGTTGGTATCTTCTGGCTATTGCAATTCATGCCGCTATGAACACGAGTGTACAAATATCTCTTCTCAATTGGGTGTCTACCTATGAGTAGAATTGCTGGGACATATGGTAACCCTATGTTTAATTTTTTGAGGAACTACCAGACTGTTTTCCAATGTGACTGCAACATTTTACCTTCCTACCAGTCGAATATGTGGGTCCCAATATCTCCACATTCTTGCCAACACTTGTTAATTACTATTTTATTATTGCCATCCTGGTAGGTGTGTATATCATTTCTTAAAATGTACTTTCTGAGTTTATGTTTATATCACCACAATTCTAAACAGAATAACAAATCTTTAAGCACAGATATGCTGTCCCCAGCCTGTGTACATGTGCCTCAAAGCTGCCAGTAGGAACCCTGTGCTCTAATTCTGTGCAGACTGATAATGAATTTCATCACTAACTTTGACACAAGGCCAGGCTTTCTCTTTGGGGCCAGGCTTTCTTTCTGGGGTCAAGCTGAACCCCATTGCTCAGTCAATTCCCTCAGACAATTTCATAGACGCTTTGTAATTTATTTTGGAAATTTGTAAATGGAAATGTGAAATTTGTAAATAGAGATGTGGACATCTCAGGGTGAACTCAGTTCAACGGGTTGTGGGGCCATAGGAAGAGGACAATTTTGTAATAATTTACTTCTCATTTCTAGTGAATTGCTATGTGAGAAAAACTGTGCCTAGACAAGGGAGGAGCTGAAGGGTTAAGGCAGGGCGGATGTTTGTCCGCTTCTATCAAGGGATCCTGATAGTCCAGAAACAGCTGTTCCTGCCCTATTTTTATACATCCATGGAGATGCTCTGATAGAATTCTTGCTTTTGAGGGTCTCTTTGATTTGGCGCCACCGAAAGCAGACTCTTAGAGAAGTATTAGTGCAAAGTGACACTGTAAGAGAGTGGGGAAGAAGGATTTTGAGGAAAAAAGACCAGACAACATTGGAGTAACCCAGTCTTTCATCTTTTGCTCAATCCTGCAGGGAAGTGCAGGACACAGAGAGGTCACAAGTATGGGAGGCTGGGGAGCCAAGGCATTCGTGCTCCCACAAAGAGCACTCATTGGTAAAGGGGTGACCCTGAGGCACATAAACTTCAAGGCATTTCGGATCCTTCCAGATGCAAATATTCACTAGGAAAGGGAAAGAAACCATGATCAAGAGTGCATAAAGTTGGTAAAGGGGTCTGGGAACATGGTGCAGGAGCAGCGACAGTATTCGTTACAGAGGGAGATGGGCGTGGGTGGGATTTGGGTGAGGAAACCATCATTGTCACTGCAATCTCATATACCACATGGTAAGTCGGATTCTAGACTAGATGCTGTCAACCCTGTGCTTTTCATCATTACCTGTCTCTTCAAGTTAGGTGTTCTTATCTCCTTTTCTCCACTCCTGTTTTTCCCAGCTTCCTTGAAGGTATAACTGGTAAGTAACGTAAAGTATATAATATGTTGATCTGATATGTATACATTGTGAAAGGATCCCCCATTGAGTTAATGGACACATCTCTCAACTTCCCTCCCATATTTACCTTTTTTTTCTTTTTCTTTTTTTTGGTAAGAACGCTTAAGATCTACTCTCCTGGCCAATTTTAAATATACAATACAGTATTATCAACTATAGTCACTGTGTTATACATTAGATCCTCAGACCTTTTAACTTCTTATAACTGAAAATTTGTACCTTTTTACCAGCTTCCTGCTATCCCCCTCCAGCTCCCAGCAACCACCATTCTACTCTGTTTCTATGAATTATTATTATTTAGATTCCACACATAAGTGATACCATGAATTATTTGTCTCTGTCTAGCTTATCTCACTTAGCTTAATGCCCTCCAGGTCCATGTTGCAAATGGCAGGATGCTCCTCTTTCTCACAGCTGAACAACATTCAGTCGTGTGTGTATATACATATATATACACATATACATACACATATACATACATGTATGTGTGTGTGTGTGTGTGTGTGTGTGTGTATAACTGAATATTTGTACCTTTCTACCAGCTTATTACATATATATAATGATTCTGGAACTGGGTGAGAGTTTGGACTTCCGTTTGCCTGTCATTGGACTTGTTATCACCTCTGTAGCATTACAGTTTAGTTGGATACATACATTATCTCATCAGATTATCAGTTCTCTGAAGCAGGTTTAGAATATCATGTCTTTTGAATTTTGACACCCAGCGGCCAACCCAGAGTGACCCTGACCTTGTGGCAGACTAGCTAAAGACTTAGACACATGAGGATCCAAGCCCCTCCTGCCTTCGGGGAACTCAGCTGACTTCCTGGTGTTTGGTTTACATATGAATGAAACATGTCCACCCACTTAATCTCTCCAATGTCCAGTAAAGTACCTATAATTGTTACCTTCACTTTGAATAGGGAAATGAAAGTTCAGGCAGATTAAGCAAAATGACTAAAGCAATGGGACATTCTTGCTCTGAAGTGGCAGCTCCATGTTTTTAAGATTTATTTTCCAATTACAGTTGACATGCAATATCATATTAGTTTCAGGTATACAGCATAGTGATTAGACATTTATATACCTTACAAAGTGGTCACCCCTGACTAGTCTAGTACCCACCTGGCACCATACAGAATCATTATAATATGATTGACTATATTCCCTGTGCTGTACTTTACATCCAGTGACTACTTTGTAACTACCAATTTGTACTTCTTAGTCCCTTCACTTTTTTCATCCAACCTCCCAACTCCCTTCCCATCTCTGTATCTATGAGTTTGTTTCTGTTTTTTTTTTCTTTTAGATTCCACATGTAAGTTAAATCATATGCTATTTGCCTTTTTCTGTATGATCCAGCAATTCTACTTCTGGGAATTTATCCAAATAAATTCAAAACACTAACGCAAAAAGATATATGCACCCCTATGATCACTGCGGCATTATTTACAGTAGCTAAGACATGGAAGCCACTTAAGTGTCCACCAATAGATGATCGGATAAAGAAGAGGTGGTACATATATACAATGGAATATTACTCAGCCATAAAAAAAGAATAAAAGCCTATTATTTGGGAAAACATGGATGGACCTAGAGGGTATTATGCTGAGTAAGATAAGGCAGCTGTTCTGGTAAACTTCATCAGTGTGTTTCAGGAGCCAAACTGTTTCTCTGTCCTGCTCCTCTCCCTCCAGACACCAGAATCATCTTTGTCACCACCTTCAGCTGCCTCATCATCTTTCTCCTCTTCCCTTCTATCTTCCTTATCTACAGATGCACTCAGTATGGTGAGTTCAGAGAAGCACTGGTTAAAAACGCTGGGAAGGGAAGTAAAGAGAAGGTTCATTAGATAAATCCTCCCCTGTATTCTCTTACAGGTTCATCACATGAAGAATCCACCAAGAGGTAGATCTACTTGGCCACTCTTGTGCCCTGCTTAACTCGCACTCCATCCTCCAGAGATCCCATGTGCACAGACCCTATTTCTCATGCCCAGCCCCACTCTCTTCCCTGTGACAACCCCTGTCTCCCAGCCCACACTGTGACCTTTCTCCTCTCCTCTCCAAAGCCCTTATCATCCCTCCAAATCATCAGATCCTATGCTTTAATGTATGTGTCTCTCTCAGAACCAGGCATTCCAGATTTCCCAAGCAGGAGCCTTCAGGTAAGCAATAAGGGAAGAACCTAGGAAAGAAACACAGTATAGAAAGTCACCAGCTCAACTCCTGCCATCTGGGAACTGAAATTTTTTTCCTCTCACTCACATGCAGATTTGTCCAACCCGGAAAGTGTATCGCTTTCGGTGAGTTTTCCTCTTCAAAATCCCCCCAAGCGCTCACTCACCACCCAGGCAAGTCCCATCTTCTTCCTGGTTTCTCCCATACTCTGTTTACATGGACACCCCCAATTCACACAATTAGGAGGCCAATTAATGCCGTGTTCAAAATGTTCTTTGACCAAACTACTAAAGATGGAGAGTAGAACAGTGGTTACCAGGAGCTGGGTGTCAGGGGAATTGCGGGGGCGGGGGGGTGCTATTTAAAGTACAAACTTATAGCTTGTAAATAAATCCTGGAGATCTGGCACACAGCATAATGATTATAGCCCACAACACTGAATCATAAACTTGAAAGTTGCTAAGAGGCTAAATATTAATCGTTCTTAATACACACACACACAAACACACAAAAGATAATTGTGTGCCAGTATGGAGGTGTTTGCTAAGGCCAAGGTGATGACCAAATTGCAATATATAAATGTACCAAATCAATGCTTTGTACACCTTAAACTTACACAATTTTATATATCAATTATATATAAAAAAAAAAAAAACGCCCCAATAAAGCAAACGCCATGTGTTTTGAATTACCAAGTAGCTGAATCTCAGCACCCAATGTCTGCTACTTATCACCACTATGGTCTGAGACAAATCACAAAATCCTGGTGGTTTCAACCCTTAATTTCCTATCATAGCTAATGGGAATCAAAAACCCCATTTTAAAGGCTTGTATAAATCTAGCAATGTCATAAAAGGTTTACTGGCATTTCCAGCAAATTTAATGTCAGATGGACAGCGTAAAAGCATCAATTAACAAATGTTAATCAATTTACATCAATCAATTTTTTTTACTATTTAAAATACTGCTTCTTCATGATTTAACATTAATTAGCATTTCATCTAAGAGCAGTATCAGTTAACATTTATACATTTTCCCACAGAACACAGAGGTTCATTGGTTCATTGTTTAAGTCAAAGCAAACAGAAGATTACCAAAAGGTGCATACAATAGTTCCCTTTGCATTTAAAAAACATTTATGCACATTGCATTCATTTAGGTAGGTATTTTTAAGTTATGAAAAAACATAGTCTACAGGTTCACAAATGAAACATCAATGAACAAATCTGGCCTATTTCAAATGCTGAATTCATGGCATCAATTAGCAAACTATAATAATATTATATAGCAAAAATATTATATAGTTAAAAAATAATATAACAATATTATGATATGGTATCTCTATATAGTAGAATACTATACAGCCATAAAAAGGAAGAAACACTGATACATGACATAAATGAATGCACTCTAAAAATATTTTGCTAAGCAAAAAATGCCAGATACAAAAGACTATATGTATTATTGTTTCATTTACATAAAAGCTCCAGAAAAGGCAAATCAGTAGGTGCCGATGGCTGGGGTAGGGGTGGGGATGGACAAGCACAAGGGAATTTTGGGGGGTGATGGATGCTCTAAAATTGTATTGTGGTGATGGCTGTATCATTCTACAAATTTACTAAAAGTCATCAAATTGTATACTTAGAATAGGGGGATTTCATGGGAATTTAATAGGGAAATTATAGATTATTTATAAATTACGTCTGAATAAAGTTGTTTAAAACAACCATACAATATTACTTTACCAGTAGGTATTCTTACAGGATGGTAGTTCTTATTCTCAAAAGCATACGTTTGCAGTGATTTTTATTAGTGCCAGTTAACACTGGTCGTCAGTATCGTTTTATTAGTAATAAAATGATATTGTGCCTCTCCGAAGCAATGGAACTTTAGGGAGCAATATTAATGTCCTATAGCTGCGCTGTCCAATACCGCAGCCACCAACCACATGTAGCTATTGCACATTTGAAATACATCTGGTGAGACCAAGGACCTTAATTTTTAATTTAATTTTAATTCATTTAAATAGCTGTATGTGGCTCATGGCCACCAAATGGGACAGCTCAGCTTTAGATGCTCTTGTGTACCCATCTCTTTTCCTCAAAGACTGAAGACCCCCAAGAAGAGACGTATGCTGATCATCAAGGCACCATCGGCAGCAGCTTCTGTCCTCACTGAGGAGCCCTCAGGATCTTGTGACTGTGCAACGCTGAAAGAGTATGACAGCAGAAGCCACTGGAAGAAGGGCATCTTTCTCCGGGAAGCAGAGTATGGATTAAGATGGCTGAGATGACTGGATGTACGGAAGTCCAGGTCGCCTGTGTCCTTGGCGCACAATCCATAATAATAAAATTAGGTTTCTCCCCTCTTGCTTTCACTCCTCTCAAAAATTAGTGGATGAATTTTCCCAAAATATGGAGTATGACTTTAGTATGGAATGACTTAATACATAGGCTAAGAATATGGACAATATATACAGGAGCTGGTGGTACTGGTAATGTTCACTTAGGAAGTTCTGGAAGGCACCACATAAATAGGGAGCGGTTTCCCCAGAGAAGCTTGTGTGGTTGCTGTCCGGTGAGGCATTCCATTGACAAGGGGGTTTTGAAAAGGATTACAAAACATGGGCCACGAAGGTAGACACTCAATTCTGAGCAAGCAAAAGCACCCTGTGTAGCATGCACCCCAGTAAGTGGCTAAGTATATTTGGTTCGTGATTCTTTCGTGCCTTGCTGGGCAGCCATGTACTCTCAGGTCAAGACCAGTTTCCTCTCTTCCATGAATGTAAGAGTTTTCTTTGTACCATCACATTCCTGTTTATATCATTTCTTTACTAGATTCAAAATCAAAGGACACAATGAAGTTAGATTTGGAGAATACAGGTGGATTTTGTCATATGGTACCCAAAACTTAATTTATGTGAATATTCCATCGTAAGAATTTTTCTGAGTGTGAACTTTTTTGTGTGACAGTGGCACCTAATGACATAAATAAAAGAGCTTTGCCCCCAAAGTTTCGTCACTCTATCATGTTTGAAAGTCATTTTTAATATATGAATGAATGAAAATGTAAAGATTTGGAATGTATATATAAACGTTCTTAACATATAAGCATATGTTGGATAGCTTTTCTTTTCAAGTTTTTAATTATGAAATAATTTGATCATAAATAAAAACACCAAATAACGTAAACAGAAATATGTGCACTGGCCTTATTTTCTAGGCACAAACCTTTTGCTATGTTTTTACCTCTGCCACTCCCACTCTTTCCTCCCTCTCCTCCTCAGAGGTAAACACTAACCAAGGTACTGTATATTATTCCTATACATCTTTTCATACTTTTACTACATCTATTACTAATCAATATGTGGCACGATTCTATGTGTTCTTTATAAATACATATATGGAATCATATTGTATATTACAATTCTGTGACTGTTTTTATTGCCCTCAACATTATGCTTTTGAAATTCATCCAGGTGATTTTTGTGAGTCTAGCTCACTGCTTACTGTACAGAATTTAATTGTTAATCCTGCCATGCATGAGGCACCGTTACACACCACAGTATAGGCGATCTTGAAAACAGTATTATTATAAGTGAAAGAAGCTAGACATAAAAAGCTACGTATTGTAGAATTCCATTCATATGAAATATCTAGAGCGGACAAATCTTTAGAGAC
>NW_011889526.1:255627-277922 GCF_000151845.1 Pteropus vampyrus | reverse complement strand
TCCCAGTGCCTTTTATTGAAAGGCCTGTGCTTTTTCATTCAAATTGTGTCTTCAAGTTAATGAAATATTGTCATTTCGATTTCATCTATACCACCTTCCATTATTAGATTAGTTCAGACATTTGAATGGAAATGACAAAAGGAAAAAAAATCTAACTTAAAAAGAATTTAATAATGTAACGAAACTAAAGAAAAGACTGAGTTAAAGATAGCCTCAGACAACTGCCTCCATGTACTCAAATGTTCTTTAGACTTTCCTTCTCTATTTCTATTTCTGCGCTATCATTATTATTTAAAGCAGCTGTGCCTATGAGCCTGGTGATGATGGTGACAATTCCAGGCTTATAGCCTTGCAGACTTTTAGCCAAAAAGGCAAGGGGGCCTTTTTACTTGCTGGATCAATTTGGAAAAAGATAATATCAGCTACCTTTGGAAGGTGTTAGAAAGCCAACTCACAAAAGTTTTAAATACAGAACAAAAAAATCTAGCATTTACTCTGCCCTTCATTTATAACCTGCACCCCAGGACAACCAAATAGTTAAGGAGGCAAAGTATCTACTCATACAATTACTACAACTAATACACAAAGAAGAAAACTTCCAGTCTTACCTTTGGCTAAAGCATGCCCACCTTATCAGGAGTAATAACAAAGGAGGTGGTTTAGTGTCTTTCCACCCAGAAAACTGTTAATGCATGATAGATAAAATGCCCAGAGAAAAAGCAGAAGGGAAATCTGATGGTTAGAATCAAAAGGGAATAGTTTCTCAAAGTCTCACCAATAACAGTGGCAGAACCAACTTAAAACCCAGGCTCCTGCTGATGCCTAGACCAGAGGTCGGCAAACTTTTCCTGAAAAGGAGCAGAGAATAATATTTTCAGCTTCTGTCGGCCATAGGATCTCTGTTGAGACTATTCAACTCTACTGTGGCAGCTGCGGACAAGTAGGTGCAGCTGTGTTATAATAAAACTTTATTTACAAACACAAGTGATGGTCCACAACCTGTGGTAGTTTGTTTTAGTGGCTGGAAAAGATTAATCCAGGGAAGCAGGGAGGGAACAGGAGGCAAGGCCTGTATAAACCCAGCTCCAAGCCCTGGCATATGCTTCATTGTCTCATTGGAATTCATTAGCAAAACGCAGATGCAAAGATAAAAGAACTTTAAGATGGCGACCGCTGGGCATTAAGCTCCGAACACAGGGTCCTCTTCTGAATACCAAGTCCCGGTTGCACTGGGTACACCCATGAAGCTGGCAGTGTTGGTATCTCACTTCAACCAGAAGTTCCAGCAAGGGCACATCTGAGAGAGCATTGACTTGTCCCCTCTCCTCACCAGCCTCAGGATAATAAGGTCACACAGAGTAGTAGCAAGGTGTGTGGTGGGTGGAGTATTTCTCTGTTCTGCTTGCCACAGAAGTCATTCTCTCTAAAACTTGGGCTCCCTTGGCTCCCATCTGTCTGTCTCGCCCCGTGGAGGAAGCTGGTCTTTCTTGAGAAACACGAAAATGACTCAGAGAGCACCCAGGACAGGAGATGGAGCGACAGCTTTTGCTGTCTTAGTTCTAATTGCTTCCAAAACTCAGCCTCCCTTCCCTCCTTGCGGCTCTCTTGCTTGATCATTCTTGGAACCCTGTGTGCCCAAAACGAGAGAAAACAAAACACAAAAACGTCCTTTGAGTCTAAGCTAGTCTGAGAAGGGATTCTGTTTTGACCAGAGTCTTGACAAGTGTTATTAAAATTGATGACTCTAACATAAATTATTAATGGACATCCGTTCTAGTATCCATCCTCCTTAAATCACTATAGTAAATCTTCAATTTCAATGAAGGGATTCCTGACCATTTATTTTCTGAAATCACTAGTGCAGTACCCAGTGTAGTCCAGTTTTGTTTTCTTAACTTGTATCTCCCGCTTGAGACATGCCCACAAGAAGCTAAGAACCCCCAAAAGAGGAGAATTCTTTTTTTTTTTTTTTTTCAGACAGTGTCAGATATAAGTTTGGGCAGATTTATGTAAACTTGGGAAGATTTCTTAAAATCTCTGGGACTCCATGACCTCATCACAGACACACCAGTATCTCATAGGGTTGTTGTGACCTGTATGACCAACTAGGACCAGTTTTCCCAGAACTGGGGGATTCCCAGGATGTGGGAACGAGGAATTTCCCAGGACATGGGAATCTCAGGGCTAAAACTGAGTCTGTCTCGGGCAAATTGGGTTGAGTTGGTCACCATAGTTGTAAGCATATGTGCTGTAGAGACCTAGGCAGGATAATTACAGTGAATGAGAAAACGACTTCTTCCTTTTCCCCCATCCCCCTATCATACCCACCTCCTAATTCTTTACCTGTGCCCTTGGGGGACACCCACGGCAAGTCTCATGACATTTACAGTCATCTTAGGTATAAAGACTGACAGTCACTGTTGCTTTTTTCTTTCTTTAGTCACATGGCAACGGAAAAAAGTAGCTGTCAGTCCAGTAATTGAAATGATTTGGGCAGGTTGCCTGCAGCTGCAGTGGGCATGGCCAGCTTTTTCTTTATTTGTACTCCCCCTTCCGCTCTCTCTTGAGGCTGCAGTCCTCACTTGCAATTAGTTCTCGATGCCTGTAAATGCATCATCTCCTCCAATTAGTCACCCTCAACCTTTGGGGTAGTGGGGTGTCCATCAGCTCAGTTCCAGCTTCTCTCTGCATGGTTCACCTGCCACCTCCAGGTGGCGCTCGTGGAAAGGAGCGGTCCATTTGAAGCTTTCCCACTCTTGAAGTTTGAAGTGAGAACTCTTCATTCTCGCCAGCTCCTTCCTTGGAGAGAGGATGAGACCCACAGCAGGCCGGGAACAGTCCCTCCTCAGTGCAGCTCATTAATTATGGCTACCATGCTGCCAGTTGCAGGTTTTTCAACAGAACCTGAAAACCCGGCTTTGGATGTAAAATCTTCTGATGTTTAAAGATGGGATGCTGACTCAAAAATAAATTTGTTTTTGAGGTTCATCCACGTTGAAGCATGTACCTCATTCCTTTCTGTGAACCAATAACATTCCATTGTATGGACACAGCACATTTGGTTTATCCATTCGTCCGATGATGGACATTTGGGCTGCTCCATCTTTGGGCTATTGTGAATAGTGCTGCTTGGAACATTCATGTATAAGTACTTGTCTGAACACCTACTTTTAATTATATGAAACACCCAGAACAGATAAATCCATAGGGACAGAAAACAGATGAGTGGCTGTCAGAGGCTGGGAGGAGGGGAAAATGGGGAGTAATGGTTTCATGGGTACAGGGTTTCCTTTTGGGGTGATGAAAATGTCTTGGAACTAGATGGAGATGATGGTTGCATAGCATTGGAATGTCACTAAGTATATTCAATGCCAATGAATTGTTCACATAAAAATAGTTAATTTTACGTTACATGTCTGTGGGTCTTATCCAGCACTCTGACCATGAGTTTCAATCTTCTTCTTTAGACTTTAGAAAAAAGACAAACATTACACAGAAAAACACATGGTAAGTTCCATTTACATGAAGTTCAAAAATAAGCAAAAGGAAACAATACTTTTAAAAAAGAATAGAATTATAGTTTGTAAAACTATAAAGAAAAGCAAGAGAAAGATTTGTTCAAAATTAGGGTTATGGTTAGTTATCTATGAGAGTTGGGTGTTGAGATGGGATTATCAGTGAGGGACAGACCAGCAGCTTCCAAGATGCTAGTTTTCTTAGCCCAGGTTTTGAAAAAAATTTTAATTTAATTCTTTACATGGGATGTTGGCTTTTACACATTCTTTTGCATATATGCTGTGTTTCACATTTATAAATAAAAGTTTGCTGAATTTAAAAAAGATGCATTTGGATGTGGGGTAGAACGTTAACAGTGGATCTGAGAAAGGAGTATGCAGGTCTTCAGGGCATTACTTTGACTCTTGCAACTTCTCTGTCAGTTTGAAACTATGTTCAAAAGTTTTTAAATGTATACCAAAAAAACCCCAGGAAGGGTTGTAGATTTCAAGAAGCTTCTATTTCAGTACAAATTGGCAGTTATAAAAATAGTCACAAGGATGTAAAGTACAGCACTTAGGGAATATTGTCAATAACATTGTAATAACTATGGATGGTGTCAGATGGGTACTGAACTAATTGGGGGAATCACTTCATAAGGTATATAAATGTCTAACCACTGCTATGCTGTACACCTGAAACTAATATAATATTGAATGTCAACTGTAATTGAAAAATTAAAAAATTATAAAAAATCTTCTATTTTCCTTCACTTCAAAAGACAAGGTAAAAAGACACAAATTAATGCTGTAATAAATTATCTCATAGTATGATGTGATTCTTGTTAGTAGTCTTTGAGGGGTCTCTACTCCCTTCTCCCACTTCTGGGAAGTCCATGAAGACCCCAGATAGGACAGAGGGGCAGAAGGAAGACCCTACTGGATGAAGAGCCGTGTTCCCAAGACCGGAGGCCCTGCCCCCATGGCAGACACTTCTCTGGGCTTCCCTGAGCTGGCTGAGCACAAAGTCAAGTAGAAAAGAAAGTTGGTGAGTCCTATTCCTAGCACTTATCTCAGTTCATAATTACACATTTGTTAGTGTGATTATGTGATTAATATGTTTCCATCACCAGACTGTAGGCTCCTCGGGGGTCCCTTTTCATTCCTTACTGTATGCAGAGCCCAAAGTGCCACTCGATAAAAAATAACAACAGCGAGACTGATGGAGTAAGAACTATGTGTCAGACAGTCTACTGGGGCCATGCAGGGAGTACGAGGGCATTTACTCCTCACAAGGACTCCAGGAGGTTAAATATTGCCATGAGCTCTCCTAAGGCAGGGAGAAACAGAGGCACGAAGAAGTCAAGCAAGGTACTCAAGCTGTGAAAGGTGGAGGCGAGTTTCACACTGGACATTCACTGTTTGCAGCCCACATCCTCAACTTCCACCCTATGCTGCCTGTGCTTGCTTAGTGGGGACGCAAATCTGCATTCCCCACTCTCATCCCTTGATGCTGAGTTCAGTGCAGAAGAAATGAGTGGTGTCCTGCCAAAGACTGCAACACTGAAGCAGGGACAGGCTCAGTCTCAGCCAATCAAGGGAGGAGTGCCCGCCTTTTCTGGGTGACAAAATAATATCCTGGGGAGGAAGCCACTGGGACAATATGTAATGATATTATAAGCGTTATGACATTGATGTAATGTATATGTTATAATATCTATGTAATATATAGTATCTGTATAATATCTATATATTATAGTATTTGTTATTTAATATTACAATATCTATGTACTGTTATAGTACCTATGTAACATATGTTGTAGCTATATAGTTATAATAAATATGTTACATGTTATATCAAATATAACATTTATATAATACAATGTCATAGTGTATGAATATTATATGTATATGAATGTCAGAACATTAGTTATGATAGGATATTAATATATCATACAAAATTATAATATATAATGGTATGTTATAATTATATGTAAGTATATAATATATATTTATATGTATAATTTATAATTAAATATAGAAATGTTTAAAATATATTAATATAATACCTGTAATGTTAATATAGTAACCTGTGATTATAATGATATGTTATATATAATACTGGCATAATAATATAATGTATACTATTTTATATTCTATGTAATGTCTATATAATTGTATTTATAGTTTATAATTAAATTTAGAACATTTAAGAGACCTGAACTCAGAATATGAATACACTCGTATTCACAAGCCAGCACATATTCCACATTTCAAATATTTTTCAACATTTAAGAGACGGCCTCTGAGAGGTAACAGATCAGCTCCAGTGATCCCTACCTAGTGGCAGGAGTCATGAAATCATGATTTCTGCGCTAAAATATGGACATTGGTCTTCATGAGGGACTTGAACACCTGACACGAGGTCCTCCTTCACTGGTAACAGTGCTGTTGTTGCTGTTCCTGCTTCTACCAGCATTCTGTGCACAGCAGCAAATGTGCTCTCTCAGATGGCTGATGTTCTCCTCACTTCCTTCCGAGTCCTCTTCAGAATTTCCTTTCAGGTCCATGTTCCTGCCAAGATCTCGTCAAGGCAATCTGGGCTTTTTCATCATGCATCTCAAAACTCCTCCAGCCCCTACCCACTCCCCAATCCCAACACCACATCCACACTCTCAGGTGTCTGTTCAGTGGCACCCCACTTCTAGGTACTAAAATCTGGATTAATCTCTCGGGTTGCCATAACAAAATACTACAAACCGGGTGACTTAGACGATAGGAATTTATTGTCTCCCAGGTCTGGAGGCTGGAAGTCTGAGATCAAGGTGCCGCAGGGCTGGTTCTTTCTGCTGGCTCTGAAGGAGAATCCATGCCAGGCCTCTCTCCTTGGCTTGTAGGTGGCCATCTTGTCCCCATGTCGCTTCACCTCGCCGTCCCTCTGTGCATGTCTGTGTCCTGATCTCGTCTTCTTATAAGGATACCTGTCAGATTATACTAGGACACACCCTAGTGACCTCATTTTCGCTTGGTCACCTCTGTAAAGACCCTGTCTCCAAATAAGGTCAGATTCTAAGGTCCTAAGGGTGAAAAACCCAACACATATTTTTGGAAGGGACACATTCAACCCATAGCAATGGTCATGTCCTAAATTGCTCAGTTCTCCATCACTTTCCATGGGTTCACTGACATGTGACTTCAGAGCTTATAAGGAGCATGTAGCATGTTTCTGGGGGATAACAAGTGGTCACTTTTCTATACCCTAAAATGCACAATCACATCACAAATTGACTCCAAATCAAAGCTGTTAAATTTCCAAACTTTTAATCCCAAATCAGACCACAGCAAGGTCATACCCAAACATTCTCCCCTTCCCACTCCTCTATTTCCCTAAATTTCACAATAGCCGGAAGAACCTCTCCCACAAGTCAATACATCTAGATTGGAGAAATTAATAGGTCCAACTCCCTCCTAACACCCTGACTTCATCCTCCCCATCCCTAGTTACCCCCTCAGGTCCCCACCAGCCTTCCCTTGGGACCCTTGTTTGCGAAAAGCCTCTCCCTATCCTACCCCCAAGCGACACAAATTCAGCCACCAAGGAAAACATATTTACAGAGAGAAAAAGATGAGGGCACGAGACAGAGGTCTGTGCACACAACGTGGGCCCCAGAGCAGGGAGAACGCTCTTTGTCCAGGACATGGGACAACAGATTTTGAGGGGACAATAGAGAAAGAAGGGTTTAGAAGGATCTTGGAGAAAGCATGATGGTGGCTCTAGGTAGCCCTGTGCCCCTGCTTGGGACAGAGTGAGCTCCAGGGCCAGGACGGCAGGGTAAGCAAGAGAAAGCAGATACCCGCCAGCATCAGGACCAGGCCAGCCCCCATACCGCAGCCCAGAGACCAGGAGTACTCGTAGGTCAGGGCCGGGGCCACAGGTGGCTCTGGGCCGACCCTCTGCAGCAGGGCTTGCACGGAATGCCGGAACACCTCCAGGCTGACCAGGAGCAGCAGGCCTGTTGGAAGAGGATAGACATGGCGCTCAGGCCCTTGAGGACCCCAACTTGGGTCTGAGCATCTCCCCTAGTACACATCACATGTTCCTCAAATGAGCAACCTGGGGGACCTCCGAGCACCCTCACAGTCATTCATTCAACAACTACTTACTAAACACTGACTATATAGTAGAAACAATTTTGGAAGCTGGAGAGAAGGGAGGAACAAGTGAAAGACAGAAAGTAGGATGATGGAAACCCAGGGCTAGGGGATGGTAATGGGAGTCATTGTTTAATGGAGACAGAGTGCCACCTGGGGAAGATAAAGTTATTGAGCTGCATGTTGGTGATGGCTGCACAACAATGTTAATATATTTAATGCCACTGAACTGTACACTTAAAAATGATGAAAATGGTCGATTTTACATATATGTATTTTACTGTTTTAAAAGAAGAAAAAAGAAAACCCGGAAATTAAGAGTCACAAAAGTCAAAATAAGACTCCATCAAGGCTTTTGTAAAGATTGACGGTGGAATATAAAATAGTCAAACTCAAAGAAGCACAGAGTGGTGGCTGCCAGGGGCTGGAGGCAAGGAAGTGGGTGGTGGTGGGGGGAGGCGGTCACAGGGCACAAACTTCCTGTTATAATGCGAACAAGTTCTGGGGATCTAATGTACAGCGTGGTGACGCTACTTAACGATTCTGTGTTGAATGCCTGAAATTTGCTAAGAGTAGATCTTAAGTGTTCTCACCACACGCGATAAAAGGTAACAATGTGAAGTGATGGATATGCTAACTAGCTTGATTGTGGAGATCGTTTCACGCTGTTTATGAATCACATTGTATACCCTAAATACATATAATTCCTACTCATCAATCATACCCCATTTAGGTTGAAAAAAAAGAGAGACAGTGGATCCTAAAATGAAAAGAAGGGCAGTCAAGTCAAATTGTAATGTAATTTAATTTAAAAAAAAGAAAGAAAGAAAGAAGAAGGAATGAGACAAAGACCCTAACCTCACGAAGCTTATATTCTATTTGGAGGAGACGGATGGCAAACAAATAAGCCAAGGTTTGCAATACTCAAATGCCTGCAGGAGATAAGAAAGTATAAAAAAACAAATCAGGCAGGTATGGTAAACAAAACCCAACTTCAGTCAAGTGCAGCCCTTCAGAAATGGGGACTTAACTTGCCAAATCTTCTCATTTTTCAAGAAGAGATAGAATTTTTATATGATTATGTTTTTTATGGTAAGAGATCCAACCTTTAAATATTGGCTCAGAGAAATTTCTACACACTGCCTGCCCAACAAAGCATGTTATAGGCCATTGTTGGCCTGTAGGCTGACAGGTTGCAACCTCTAAAGTAAACACACCAGAAGATGAGATAATTTCAGAGATGATGGCACACTGGGAAGGAGATAAAAACAGGATGATGGGAAGGGGAGTGACATTCGGGGAGAAGCAAGGATTTTAGATAGTGTTATAGGGAAAAGCCACTTGAGCTGAGGCCCGAAGGATGAAAATAAGCTAGCCACACCCAAAATTAAGCAATGGCTGTTCCAAGTAGAAGGAATGGCTGGTGCAAAGGTCTGTGGTAGGATGGAGTATAATAGTGTGTTTGAGGAAAAGAAAGTCAATGCAATCAAAGCATAGAGAGTGGGGAGGGGGAAGAGTGGTAGGCAATGGAAGTACAGAGGTGAGCAGTGGTCAGATCACATAGGACCATGGTGATCCATGGTCATGGATCCTAGCTACTTCCCCTCTCAGACCCTGGAGTTGAGCCCCAACCTCAGTCCATGAGCCTCCTTCCTTCTTGTACTCTACTTCTCCAACAGATTTTAATCAGGGGTCTGGAGTCTGTGTACCATGCTTCAATGGTCCCTCTATGAGCCCCTTCTTGGCTTTACACAGCTCAGGATTAGGGCACTGCAGGTGCAAAAGCATTTGGATGAGGAGGAGACATTATCCAGTTCTCTTCATTCCTTTGTGAATTCATGCATCTTTTACTCATTCAACAGATCTTAACTGAACTCTCATTATGAAATATGTACAAAATATATAAATGAGACTAACAAAGGCCCTGTCTACCTGCTGTTTCATCCTAGAAGGAAAGATGGATGATAACTGGGTACATGTATTGTTGTGGGCTGAGTTGTGTCCTCCCCAAAAGTTCACGTCTTGGGGTCCTAACCCCCAGTGCACCTCCGAATGTGACTATATTTGGAGATGGGGTCTTTCAAGAAATAATTAAATTAAAATGAGGTTACTAAGGTGAGCTCTAATACAGTATGGCTGGTGCCCTTACAAGAAGGAGATTAGGACACAGAGGGATGACCATGTGAGGACATAGGGAGAAAACTGCCAAGTCAAGGAGACAGGCCTCAAGAGAAACCAGCCTGGCCAGCACTTTGATCCTAAACTTCCAGCCTCTAGAAAACACATTTCTGGTGTTAAGTCCCCCAGACTGTGGTACTTTGTTATGGCAGCCCTAACAAATGAATGCTTATATAATTAATGACCTTTCTATCCACATTAAAAAGGATTTGATCCAATGAAGACTACATTTCACAAGATGCAGCATTTTTTTGGACCCTCAGCTCCAAGAATGCAATGGTCCTTGCCAACTCCAGGTCCAAATCTAAAAGTGTTTGGAGACCACCCTTCCCCCAATTCTCAGCCAACGGGCCTTAGAACTTTCCCCTCTTTGAGACCTCTAAAGCCCTTGAATGTCCTCTAATTCTCATCATGCACAGTGCTTGGAAACCTTACCTCCCAGCATGCAATGGTGCTTGGAAATCCAACCTTCTAGCATGCAACTGAGCTTAGAGATTCTACCTCCCAGTATGCAACAGTACTTGGATTCCCTACCTCCCAGCATGCAACAGGGCTTGAAGATCCCACATTCCAGCATGCAGTGGCCTCAGCCTCCAGGCTCTCAACCCTCACCTGAGAGGCCAAAGCAAACAGCTCCAACTCGGAGCAGGAACTCTGCACCTTTGCTGAGCACCATGATGACACAGAGGCACCCCAGGACCATGACTGCCAGGCTTAGCACTGCTATCACTGCAGCTGCCAGATTCACTTCTGCGAGAAGAGGAAGGGGAAGAAGTAGAGAATATGGGATGCAGGGAGTGGGAAGAACTCCCCTATAGGGACCCAGAACCAAGAAGACAGAAGATTCAGGACTAGAAAAGAATTTTCAAGTGGAAGAACATCCAGTCTAATATTTCACTTGTACTGTTGAAGGAACTAAGACTCAGAGAGGACCAGTTACTTGTCTAAGGTCACAGAGCAAAAATAGAACAGAGCCAGGATTAGAATAAGATGGAAACTACCAATGATCACTTATGATCTGGTCACCATTTGTTTACGGGTGAGGAAACTGAGGCAGTAGGTATGTAGGTGACGACAAAGAAGGCGGTATGTTACAATGGAATGATTCAAGTAGGAATTTTCCCCAGCCACTGCCTAACTGGAAGACTCTGGTCAAGTCATCGAACCTCTCTGAGCCTCAGTTTCCTCCTCTAGAAAATCAGGATCAAAATCTCTATCTGATCGGGCTATTGTGAGGATTATAAATCACATGTGTAAAGAGTCCAGTGCAGCACCTGCACCCAGCAGTTATTCCATACATGATTATTTCACTATCCTGGAGGAGCACAGAGACTTTTCCAAGCTCATTTAGCACCAAGGCAAGACGGAAAGGAGTAAAGATGGTAATGAACCACTGTTTACTAAGGACCTACTATGTGCTAGGCACCATAGGGTTTGAATCCTGCCTTCGTCTCTCCACTTCCTGGGAAAAATTAATTTAATCATTTGTGGACTTTTGTTTCCTCATCTGGAAAGTTAAGATAAAACCCCTGCCTGCAGGGTATGGCAAGGATGGAGATCTTATACATGAAACATCCAGCACCATGCTTAGCATGTGGTAAATGCACATTTGTGAGGTATTAAAGTACCACCCACAGAGAGGGGATGTGACTGGCCCAAAGTTACGCAGCATGTAGCAAAGGCAGAGCTGAGGCAAGAAAACCATGACCCTACTGCCACCACTTCCAAAGATAGGAGCACTCCCCCCACCCCACCCACTCCCTGCCGGGACATAAGAATTGAGCCCATGCTGGGGCAAAGCAGGGAAGAGAATACTGCTATCAAGAACTCTTCTAGCATAGTCAGCATATTCCCACTACGACCCCGCCATGGAGTGAAAAGTTCATACCTTTTTTTGTGGTTCTCTGGAAGATGCGTGCATTCTCCCCTGTGGTGAAGAATTTAAAATAGGTGCAGTTGGCTTCTGTGGGATCAGGAAAGAGAGAAAAAGGGAGATAATGACATGGAGGTCCCTAGTGTAAGCTCAGGACTGCACTTAACATATCTCTCAACAGCCTGAAAACTTGACATTAGCATCCCTGATTGATAGAAAAATGATGCTCAGAAAAGTAAAAGCCACCTGCTGTCACACCGCTATCCAGGAGCTGGGATTCCGGGTCTACGGCTTTGGGAGGGCTAGTGACCTCTCTGGGGCCTCTGGATCTTCCTCTATTTAATGAGATAATAGTTTCTTTCCTGGCTCCCTCGTGGATTTATTGAAGATCAAGTGGGTTAGAAATGGATAATTGCCTTATTCAACAAAGGACACCAAAGTACAGGCCACAGAAGGCTAACAGACTCAGAAGAGAGTTTTAGAAAGGATTCTCATCTAGAAGACCCACAGGAGTCCTGCAGATCAGCAGGAAAAGAAAGGTAAGCCAGGTAAAAAATGGGCAAAGACATGAATAGTCGCTTCATAAAAGAGGTTGCCTGGATGACTCACGAGTACAGGGCGAGATGCTACACCTCACTAGGTATCCCAAAAATGCAACTCAAATCAGCAGGGAGATGCCACTGAAGAGCAATTAGATGAGCCAACGTTAAAAGGGTGATATCAAGCGCTGGAAGAACAGGAAACACCTGGGAGTGTAACCTGGTGCAGACCTCGTTTTATTGCACTTCAATAATGCTGCGTTTTCATCAACATTGTGGCAGGACCCTCCACCAGCAAAGTTTATGACTCCCCGAAGGCTCGGGTAATGGTTAGCCTTTATTTAGCAATAAAGTATTTTTAAATCAAGGTATGTACATTTATGAGACATAATGCTGTTGCACACTTAATGCACTACAATATAGTATAAACATAGCTCTTATGTGCACTGGGAAACCCCAAAATTCATGGGACTCACTTGACTGCGACGGTCTGGTGCTGAACTCGCAGGTATGCCTGTCTTTCTGGAAAGCACTCTGATAGACTTTATTAAATGAAGTATGTTTATTCCCAGCCTTTTCATTTCTGGGGCTACATCCAGACAAAAACCACACTCAGAAATATATATGTGGATGTTCACTGCAGTACTGTTTATAGTAACAGGAAGTCAGAAGGCTAACAGAACCTGGAGAGATTTGAGGTTTTCCCCAACACAGTGTTGGGAGAAAAAATTAAAAACAGGAAAACATCTATAGCATGATATTATTTATGTAAATTAAAACACCTACAGATATAAAGTAATGCTATATATTTTCCAAGTGGAAAGATATATGCTTGGATGCCTATCAAACACATTAAAGAGATGAGTTAGGAAGGAATGAAATAAAAGAATAATAATGTTAAATAGAGCACAGGAAGAACCTTGCAAAGGCTGGTAATGATTTTGTGACATAAACTGAAGAGTATGATTCATTCAATTTTGTGTACTTGAGATCTAAGAAACCCTAAACTTAAAAAAGGCATTTTCTTGCCCATCAATAGACAATTGAATAAAGAAGTGGTACGTATATATACAAAGGAATATTACTCAGCCATAAAAGAAAAGAAAATCTTACCATTTACAATGACATGGATGGACCTAGAGAGTATTATGCTGAGTAAAATAATTCAGAGAAAGACAAATACCATATGATCTCACTTATATGTGAACACTAAAGAACAAAATAAATGAACAAATAAAACAGAAAAACTCATAGATACAGAGAACAAACTGATGGTTGCCAGATGGGAGGGGCTTTAGAGGGCTGGGTAAAAAGGGTGAAGGGATTAAGAAGTATAAATTGACAGTTACAAAATAGTCATGGGAATGTGAAGTACAGCACAGGAATATAGTCAATAATATTATAATAACTATGCCAGGTGGGTATTAGACTAATTGAAGAAATCACTTCATAAATTATCTAAATGTCTAACCACCATGCTGTACACCTGAAACTAATATAAAATAATACTGAATGTCAACTCCAATTGAAAAAAATTAAGGCACTTTTTAAACTGTATTTTAAAGCCAGAACTTCCTGTAGAATTCACCTAGTTCAATCGAATTCATCTAATTCACTTCTCTCTTATTCTATGGATGGGGAAACTGAGGCATAGGAAGGGAGGAGAGAGGTAGAAAATAAGAGGGGCTGAAAGAAATATGAGAGGGACCAGGCAGTCTTGAGGAGTAGGAAGGAACTTTCCAAACTGAAGGAGGATGTGGAGGGACAAGAGATGGACTGAGTCAGGTGGGGTGGTACGGGACACTGGACCTGGCAGGCTGAGGGAAGGGGGAAGGAGGAGGGCATTAGTTGTGACAGTCCTTATGCTTTGTGCAGCAGAGTGAAGGGGACACTGCGTGTAACAGTCAGTGGGGGAAACATGGTCTACATACACACAGGAAGTGTGAGCCCCATCTAGTGGGCGTGGGACACCATTCTGGGAGAGTGTGGGGTGTCTGGCATCCCACGTTGACTACTAATAATATGGACATCTTGTCTCCAACCCCAGAGGATATAGCACAACCCATTTGGAAAAGAGTTGTTTATGGGTCACCCCCTCGTGGCCCCTTGGAATGTCCCTGACAGGCACTGGGGTATTTCTGAGATAATGAAAGAGGTGCAATGTGCTCTGAATGGTCGGGATTGTGGGGTGACAGTAGCTGTCTCGTAAGGAAGTTGAAGTCCTTTCTGACTAATCTGGGGACAGCAAGGGATGTGAAGGACCCCATTGAATACAGTGAGGTGGGTGGGACATCCCCTCCAGTGCAGCGAGGACCTTTGGGACATCTTTGTAGACTAGTGAGATGCAATCTAGGGTAGTTGCTAAGAACAGAAGTGACCAGGGTTCAAAGCTGGGTGCATAGATGAAGCCACTTACATTTCTTCTCATTTTTCTTTTCTGTAGAATGGGGACAGTAATAACTATGCACAGGGTTGCTATGTGGAAACACATTGATTCATGTGAAGTGTCTAAAACAGAGCCAGGCACGGCATAAGCATCTAATATTTATATTACTGGACATCCCATTTTCACAGAAGTTTGAGGACTTCCTGCTTGAGGCCTGAGGGGCAAGAACTAGCCCATCTGCAGAAGTGAAGTGTTTAATCTGGATGCTGAGTGGATGAGTACCTCAGACATCCCACTTTGCTACCAAGGGCTTGGGGTATCCTAGCTGGGACCCTGTGGATGTAAGGTTCCACATCTAGGGAAGTTGAGCATGGGGTGTCCTATCTGGAGCCTGGAGGAATAGGCGGTCAAGCATGTGCCATCCTGAATGGACCCTGAGGGGTGTCAGATAGTTTCCTTGGGTCAGTGGAGGTGGCATGAGAGCCCGTTCCCAAGGGGGACAGGCTGTCCCACTGGTATAAGCAAGAAGCATAGCGTACCCTGTCAGGGAGTGTGAGAGGTAGGGGACAGTTCCCTAACATAGCGAGGAATGATAGGGCTACTCTGTGGGAAAGTGAAGCATGTGGGGGAGTGTCTGTAAGAGCAAATGAGAAGGCTGGAGTATGCAGGTGGCTCATTTAGAGGTGAGAGGGATGGTAAATAGAGGAAGCACGAGGGCTGCCTGGGTGTTGGGATCTGTGTGGTGAGAACTCTATTGGGCAGAATCAGTAGGTGGGAATAGGTATGGATTCTACTTGGAGGTCAGAGGTAAGGTTCTGTCTCCCAGGGCCCGCAAGATAGAGGTACAGGCTGTCTCTGGTGTGAAAGAGCAAGCTGATACCAGGAACCCAGATTCTCTAAGGGCACAGGCTGTGTGTGGACACATGCACAGGGACACATGCACAGGCTGTCTCAGGGGCTGTGGGCGTTTCTGGGGGACACAGGCTGTCTGAGGGCATCATTTGTGTCTGGAGTCACAGGGTGGGTCTCAGGGGTAAGGCCATGTGCAGAGGTACAAGGTTTCTCTAGGGAAATAGGCTCTCTCTGGGGGTATAGGCAAGTCTGGAGGGTGCAGGCTGGTCTGGGGATACAGGCTGGTGTGAGGATACAGGCTGGTCTGGGGGGTACAGGCTGGTTTTGGGTACAGGCTGGTTTAAGAGTACAGGTTTGCCTGAAGGCATAGTGTGGTCTAGGGAAACAAGCTGATCAGAAGATAAGGGCTGGTCTGGGGGTGTAGGCTGGTCTGGGGTAAGACTGGTGGGGGACACAGGCTAGTCTGGGGGTACAGACTCTCTGCAGTTTGTGCTTGGGCAAAAGCTGTTGGGGAGTGTGGGCCGATGTGGGTTCATGCTCTTTCTGGGGGTACAAGCTCCCTCCCTGGGGCAGAGGCTGTTTCTGGAGCAGGGTTTTCTCCCACCAGGGTGCTCTGACTGTCTGGGGTTCATGCACTGGGGGCCAACTCACCTCCAGGCAGCTCGGCAGGGCCGCATGTCTCCCTGTCCACTGGCACGTCTGCCTGCCACAGTCGCTTGGTGCACATCTTCCATAGTCCCAGGTGGGCGGCGTCGCACACAACGCTGCCATTGGCCTTGAAGGTGTTGAGTTCCACCCAGAACTCAGTACCCACGGCCAGCACAGCCAGCGTGGCGCCCACAGAGGTTAGCAGCAGCACCAGCTTGATCTTCCCCTCCTGCTCCGGCGACAGCCCAGATTTGTGCTGCCCTCGAGCCCGGCCCGATGCCCCCCTTCGCCGGTCCTCCTCTTGCATTAAGAAGTTGGACCACATCATCATCACTGTGTGGGGATGGGCCCAGGTGTAGAGGGCTCCCAGGGGCGGGGAGGTGCCTGGGATCTTGAAGGGATGAGGGGCTGTTTCCCCTGGACTCTGAAAAGGGAATTCCTGAATCTCCCTGCAACCTCCCAATGAGGGAGCCGGGGTGCCTCTGGGGCTCAGGAAAAATGAGAAAAAAACAAGACCTTCCAGCTAAGGAACCCTCTGAGGTCCAGAGGAGAGCCTGGAGTACCCCCAGAAACTCAACAGAAACGATGTGACCCAGAGAAAGAGCAAGGCCCCCTGATGCTCAGAGCTAGAACCTGGGTGCCCAGGAGGGAGGCAGAAGACTCCAGGGCCAGGAGAATGAAGTGTGGGCTGAAGCTCGAGGGGCTGCCAGGGTTCCTGCCTGGGGTAATAACAAAAGGGAAACTGGTTTCCTGACAGAAGGGATCGGAGCTCCCCACTGGCTCAGAGTTTGGAGTACCCAAGAAGGGGGCGCAGAAGTGCTCCCAGTGTTTAGAGGAGACACCTGCTGGCTTCCTTTGGGCTCAGACTCTGGGGAAGGAAGAGTTGGGGCTGCCGGGGGAGGTGGAGGTGGAGGGAGGGAAGTCAGAACTCCTTCTGGGTCTCAGAGAGGCAGAAGGACCGCCCCCAGACCCCCCCACCTCCCCACACACAGCAGTCACAGAAGGGAATTGCAGCGTGCAGAGAAGGCGTGGGCTGGGGACCTGCTGGAATTCAGGCAAAGGGGCTGAGGGTCTCCCTGGCCATTCAGAGAAGAGAGATCTGAAGTCTGCACTGGGACTGAGATGGGACCAGAGGCCGAGGGACACAATGGACTTCAGAGAAGGGGGCTGAGGGTTCTCCCAGGGCTCAAGAGGGGGACCTGGGGTCCCCACTGGGGCTCAGATGGAGTGGCTGTGGTCCACACTGCGGCTCAGGAAATGAGGACAGAGTCCGCCCGCGGTCCAGAGGACAGCTGGGATCCCCAAGGGACTCTGCGTCCCCTCGGGATCACTGGGTCCCCCCTCCCCCGGGCTCCCAGGGCCCGTCCGGCTGGGACGCCTCCAGCCTCAGCTCCAGGCCGGGCGCCTCCCGCAGGCCTCCCACCCCAGGCTCCTGGGCAGGGACCCCGCTCGCGCTACTGCCTGGGCGCCTCGCCGGCCCCAGCTCCGCAATCCTCCGAACTGTGGTCTCCGCTCCGCCGCCGGCCCGGCCGCCCACCAGCGCTGCTCGAGCTGCGGCCTCGCCCCCAGCCGCCCACCCCCACGCTCCCGGCTATTTCGGGCTCGACCCGTAAATAACACCAGCACCTGTCGCCTGGCGCCTGTTGCCATAGGGATCCCGGGTATTTTAAGGGACAAGAGGCAGGGGAGGGGCTAGGGCCGAGTCTTGACCCGGCTGGAGCCTGAAAGGACATTATTTCCTTAAGCGGCAAGTGCGAGAAGTGAGGGTCCGATCTCTCTGGTGACCAAACAGGGAGCAGGGCAGGGAGCCTGGACTTTTGGTACCGAGCAGGCAGGTTGGGAACTTGAACTGCTGGGTCAGTGGAAAGAGGGGCTGGGGGGTGGACCCCCAGGTCTGAGGGAGGAGGGGCTGGAGTCTGGACTCCTGGGTCTTGAAGGTGGAAGGACAATTCTGCACTGGGGTCCTCAGCTCTGCAGGAGGTAGAAAGGGCAGAACCAGGGAGAGGCTGGGTGCCAGGGCGCAGGAATCAAAGCCACAGTCCTCATCACCGAATTTATTAGACAGGGCACCCAGAGGACCTTCCATGCAGCTTCGCTCCCCCAGGGGCAGGGACAGGACAGCCATGTGGAATGGCAGCAGGGCCTGGTCTTTACTCCGCCACCCACCGGCCCTCAGCCCTTGTGCCAACCGCCCAGGTGGGCCCCACCTTTCACCAAGCCCCTTGCTGGTGAACTGCCCTTTCTGTGCATCCTGCTCTGGATGCCCAGGGCACCCTGTGCCGCTTCCATTGGAGTACATGTGACTGTGTGCGTCTGCTGCTGTCTCTGGCCTGGAGCAGGGCCCAGATGCAGGAGGTTCCTCGTGCTCAGCACCAGCTAGCCCGAAACCACACAGGAGGCCTCAGGAAATGTGCATTAGATGACTTGAATGAACGCACAAGCAATGGATAATGATGGGTGATGTGAGATGGTGACACACAGACGTCCCCTCCTAAGCTAGGAAAGGTGTCCCCGTTAGAGGTCCTCTCCCTCTGTGTTGATTAACTCTCAACCCAGGCAGCTGGCCTAGCAGGCAGCTGCAAAGGCATCAGAAATTTCTTAAATGAATGGGCAAAACCTGTTCTTTCTTTGGCTTTACTGGGTCTTCCCAGGCCTTGAGAGGCTCCAAAGGGGGATTCGAGGCAGTGCTCGGCTCTGGCTGCAGCTCGGGATGGAGCTGGGTAAGGCAGCGCTGGGGATGGTCCACCTACCCTCTGAATCCATCTCCTCTCTGGGCCCTGGGTCTCCCTATCTTTCTCAACACCCTGCTGTAACAGCTCTCTTTTCAGGATACTTTGTTCTGTCCCCTCTCTCCTTGCCCCTCCTTTCTTTTCTTCGGTATGGAGGTTCTTGTCACTTTCACACCAGAAGGATGGCCTGGTCTCCTTTCCCTCTACCTTCCTTCCCTCATTATTCCTTCAGCTCAAACAGGGTCCCAGTCCCCACCCCTGCACTGCAATGACCTGCTATCAAATGGAGCAAACGGTCACTTTGCTCTCATGACCTTCTTCCAGTTCCCAGTGGCATTTAGCGCCACAGGCCAATTCCTGTCCTCCACTTTCTCTCCTCTCCCCATGCAGATGCCCCCCAGGCTCTGGTTGGGGTCACCTCTCTATCCACACTTACCTCCTCATCCAGCTTGGTGGCTTTAAACATTTCCTACACAATGATGTTTCCAAAATTTGTATTTCCAGCCGTGACCATGCCCCCAGCTCTAGTCTCCCATTTCCAACCCAGTACCTGATACCCAACTTGACTGTGGCCAAAGGTCACGTGGTTCGACTCTTCCACTGGAATCCTGATCCCTTGGCCCCCTTTCTGGGAACACCCAGTGCAGCTACTTAAGTGGCACACACCCAATTAAGCTTCTCACTTCCCCTCATTTTGGTTTCTCTTCCTTCTCCCGCTATATCCAGTTGGCCACTTCAACAGGCTCCATCTCCAAAGTCCCATGCCCTATTCTTCACTTCTCTCCACCCTCACTGACTCCATGTGGGTCCAGGCCAAATTAGCCTGAGCTGAACAACAGTCCCCTAACTCCTTACTGCCACTTTCACCCCTAAATCTATTCTCAGCACAATATGCCTTCTGTTATTCTTTAATGTAAATAAAAGCATAACCGTGCCATGCCATGCTCATCCCATAGAGTCAGGGCTACAAGGCTCCTCATGATTACCCAACAGCCTGCGCTTCTGACCTCACCTGGTTTGCTCCCCTTGTTAACCTGCCCACCGCTTCCCGGGCTGCCCGCCAACCTGGGGCTCCTAGAGGCTTTTGTGCCACCTGCCATGGTGGCCAGAACGCAGCCTTCTTACAACCCACGTCTCTGTTCCAATGTTCCCTCTGCAGGGAGGGCTTCTCAAGGGCCCTGTTCCATAACCGTCACCACATCTTGCTTAGTTTTTAAAGCAGTTCCCCGAAACTGAAATTCTCTTACGTATTGTTCGCCTCTCGTGTGGGCTCCAGGAGAGCTGGACCTTGACCACATGCTCACCACATGCTGTGGGCCTAGCCTGAGTCTAGAACAGGATGGCACTCCACAAATGTTTCTCAAATACTGAAAACAAGCAAGCAAAAGAAGTGTCATCCCTGTACGCTACACTTGGGTAGTGGGGAGACATGGGAGAGCAGATTTCCACATCCTTTTCTGTGGTTCTACCTCTCCATCTCTGTGTATGTGTCTCCAAGATGTCTCTTTTTTGACGTGTACATCTCTGTGTCAGTCTCTCTCCTGTCCTTTTTTCTCTCCTCTCTGGATTACCTTTCTTTTTCTGCGACTCACCTAGTTTGGATCTCTACTGCTCTTACCCTTTCTCCCTTGTCTCTCCTCCTCCCTCTCCCAGACTCTGTCCTCCCACAGCCCTCTCCTGTCTCTCCCTCTGTCCGCCCTCCACCTTTCTTGCTGTTTGGCCTTTGAACCCTAGAACCCACCACCCCTTCACCAGTTCTTCCCCCTTTCTCACCAAACTTGTTTCTTTAATGCCACCTCTTCCTGTCTCTTCTTTCCATGTATCATCCCTACACCAAGTTTTCCCTAATTTGTATTGTCCCCATTTTAGCTCTCTCCCTGACATGGCCCCCACGGCATTCTTCCTTGAACCCTGGCAGAAACCCTGACAGCCTGGTGCCATTGCTGTCCACTCCCACCCTGTCTATGCCCCATCTATCTTCCCACTAAACCAGGAGCCCCCAGGGGCAGGGCAGGGCCTGAGTCATCTCTGCACTTCCAGCATCACCAAGAACCTGGCCTGGCATCCTGGAGACCTCAGGAAATATTTGCTGAGCCAGCGAAGGGAAATCCACTACGCATGGGATCTTCAGTGTCCTCAGTGACCTTCAAACCCATACCACCTCCACTCCCACTGCCTTTGCCCAGTTCAACCGCCCTCCTGTCACTATCTACAACAGCCATGTCCCAGGGGTCTCCTAACACCCACATCTAACCCTGCCCTTAGCCTGTTTAACCCTGCCCAAAGCTCTCCCATGTCTCCCCACTACCCTTAGAATGTCCTGAATCCTAAGCCTGGAACTCCAACCCCTTAAGACTGGTTCCAGCTGCTTCTCTGGGCTTATCTCTCAACCCCATCCTGCCCCATGTAGCATGCTGTTTCACTCCCCCAAGCCTTTGCGAGCATTGTTCTTTTGCTAGAAAGCCTCCCTCACCCCCTTTATCACCTGGCAGACTCCTACTTATCCTTCTGAAACCCAGGCTGGGCATGACATGAGTGCCACCCACTCCAGGCAGCTGGTCGGTCACTCCGTTCTCTGTTCAAGATGTCCATGTGGTCCCTGTTCCAGCACCGATCACTCTATGTGGATTGTGGTTTTCGAAGGCTCCTGTAGGGTCTGCTTCACTGTTTCACCTCAGGGGACACTGATTCTAGTGCACTGCCTGGTACATTAGCAGAGCCGCATAAGTGTCAAGTGAATGGCTGAATGAATGAAACAGTACCTTTAAGTTCAGCGCCTCTCCTGCACACCAGACATGGCTCCTGTGCTTCAGTATTTGTGTTAATTATCTGCTTCCTTCTACAAGTGAGTTTCAAGAGCCAGTGCATGTTTGATGCTGGATTCCAGCCCGTCCCTGCCTCTCACTCTCATCTCTTCAGTTCCTGCCGCCCCCTTGTACACCATTAATGGTTGTGCTCATGCTGAAAGCCATTTATTCCATGGCTCCCCAATGTCCTCAGAATAAAATCTAAACTCCTAGCCTAACCCAGATGTCCCTGTGTCAGTGGTCCCTGGGAGTCTGGCAGGGCCTTGGTCTTAAGCCTCCTCTTGTTGCATCTGAACCTGGCTCACTGCTAAAAGCCCTCTCTGCAACTCCTTCTGCCCCAGGGCCTTTGTGTAGGCTGTTCTCTGGAGCCAGCTCTTCCCCCTAGCTTCACCTGGCTGGCTTGTCATCTTTTCAGCATCAGCTAAAATATCCCTTTCTTTTAAGCTGGGTGAAGCCCCTGATGGAGCATATTTGTAGCATTTCAAATTTCTCCTATATCCTAATTATAACTTACTGTTGTGTACACAATTTTTTGATCGTCTAATGCACAAGATGTAAACTCTACAAGGATATTGGGGACCCTGTCTGTCTGCCTCACTGAGCGCTCAATATTCAGCACAATGCGGAGCACTTCGGC
>NW_011889526.1:225259-254497 GCF_000151845.1 Pteropus vampyrus | reverse complement strand
TAGATGTTGACGGCCAGCACGCCGATCACCTCAGCCAGGATGAACGACAGCCCTCCGAAGTAGAAGGACCAGCCGTACGAGTAGTGGTTTTTCTTCTCTTCGTCCCGCTTCGGGCCCGGCTCGCCCGCGTTGGCCGAGATGTACACGATCACGCCGATGATGTTGCTCAGGCCTGGGCGGGGACGGTCAGACGGGAGCCTCGCGGCCACCCCGGCCCCGGCCCCGTCCCGCCCCCGCTGGCCTAGCTCCACCTCTGGATTGTATAGGCCCGGCCTAGATGACCCGAGCCGGGACCCAGGTTGCCTAAACTCTTCCTCAGCTGGTCCAGTCCCCGCCCCAAGAGAGCCTAGGACACGCCCCAAATGGTCCAGACCTCTACCCGTTCGGTCTAAACCTCACCCTCAGATAGTCGAGGTCTTGCCCGGGCTTGTCTAACCTCCACCCAAGATGTTCCAGGCCCTGCCCCTAAGGATCCAGACCCCGCTCTGGATGGTCCAAGCGGCATCTCAGGTGGTCTAAACTCCACCCCAGTTGGTCTATGCCTCGCCCCAAGATGGCCTAGGCCCTGCCCCCATGTAGCTTAGGCTGTGACCCAATTAGTCCAGAACCCTCTCTAAGTGGTCCTAGCCTTAGCCGGCCCACGCCCTCAGCTGGTCCAGGTACGGCCCCAGATAGTCAAGGCCCTGCCCTCAGATGGCGTAAACCCTGTCCCCGGGTCTAGCTAGCCCCGCCACCTGCAGATCTTGACCCGTCGCCAGAGTACCCCCTGCTCTTCGTGCTAAATCCTCCCCCTTCTCTGGGTTCCACATCGTGAAAAAAGCTCTGCCTGCCAGAGTCTCCCAGCACTTTTCACTTCGGATACTAAGGGGGTCTTTTCCTTAATGACATGCCTCACACGGAGTTGGTCTGAACGATTTCCCGGTACCAGACCTTTCTTGGATCCACTGGGATCCACAAGGCCCGCCCCCAAAGCAGGCTGCTCCCACCTACAGCAAATCACTTTCTCTCCAGTGCCCTGCCCGGCCTCTGTATCTTGAAGACCCCAATTCTGTCTCAAGGTCCCACCCCATCTCCCAAGCTCCTCCCCTTCCGTCACCAGAACCGCTGGCTTTGGAACCTAAACTCCCCGCACCCCCGATTATGCGCTAGTGTCTACCTGTCTGTGCTGGGTGGGTTCACTCGCCCAAAAACCGCGCGAAGACGACACCTACCTTGCCCAGTGGGTGGCGATGGAGCTTGGGAAGAGCCTAGGAGGGCTCCCGGCCCCAGGGATCGCCCGGGGCAGGGTGGCTTTGAGCGCGCCGCACGCACACACACACACACACACACACACACACACACACACACACACACACACACGTGGTCGCGCAGGTGGACCGCCCCGCCGGCCGCCCCCTCGCTCAGCCTCTCACCTGCTGCCACGAACAGGATCCCTGCGCCCAGAATGACGTTCCTCTTGGACTTGTAGACCCGGGAGGCTGCCACGCACACGCCCCCGAGCAGCAACAGAATGGCGCTGAGGATGGGGAAGATGCTGGAGGCCCGTACGACTCCTGCGAGGGTGAAGGGGGGTGGAGGACAGGGCGGTCAGACGCGGCCGCCTGCGCCCCTTCTCGCTGCGCCTCCCGCTGGTTTTCTTCTCCACTTGTCCCTCTAGTTATCTGCCTGTGTTCTGGCTGTTTTTGCCTCGTTCTCTCTCCTTTTTAAATTTTCTCTGTTTCTCGGTCTGATTTCCTCTCTTTTTGTCCTTTCTTCCTTGGTCTGTTTTTCTCTCTCCTGGCACATTTTTACGCCCCCTTTTTATTTTTCTAAATCACCCCCCTCTTTTTCTCTGAACTTCTATTTCTATGCACTCCTTCCCTTTCTCTTTTTCCTTCTCACACGCTCCTTTCCTTCTTTCCTATACATTTCCTTTCTCCAGATCCCGCTATCAAATCTCTTAATATTTCTCCCCACACCATACCCCCAACCCCGCTTTCTGCCTAATTTCATATATTTCACTGCCACCCCCACCCTTTTTCAGCCAGGCTTCATTTATAGCGTTGGGTTTCTCTTTTTCTCTCTCTCTCTCTCTCTCTCAGGTTTCTCTTTCTCTCTCTCTTCTCTGCAGCCCTTCCCACCTACCCCCCAAGCCCCAGGCAAACAAATTTTGCGATTTCTGAGCTGCCAATCATAATTCAGGAATTGCCGCGTTCTCTGAGTTACTGTCTATCGCATCCCAGGCTTCCCCAGCCGGCTCCCGAGGAGGGCCAATCTCAGCCCAGAGAGCGACAACCAGTCACAGCACGGAGTTGCCGCCGGTGCCAGGACAGCACAGCGACCAATCAGCTCCCGGGATCCCCCCCTCAGCCCGCCCCAAGGTGAGAGGAGGGGGCGGGAGAGGGACCACGGAGCCAATCCCAGACCAGAGAATGTTTCTGGACTTGGATTGGCTGGCACGCTCATCTCTGCACGTCGATCTAAATGCCCAGCCCCTTTCCCTCCCCTAGCCCAGCCTCGACAGTGCCCCCAATCTGTCCCGGACCCCCACGTACGGAGCAGATACTCCGCGCTGTCATGGTCGTAGTCCGTGTCCTCGGGGAAATGATTGATCTTCACGCAGACGCCTCTTTTCAGTCCTGGAGGGGGATGGGGGTGATGGTGGCGGGGGGACTTAAGAGTTAGGGGAACTGATGAGAAAAGACCCTTCCCCCTTCCCCGTACCCCATCTTTCTCTGTGCTGATTGGGAGACAAGAAGCTCTGGCTCAAGCCTGCCTCGGCATATGAGACAAACTTTCAACTTTTCTGGCCTCAGTTTCCCTACTAGTTAAAAAAAGAAAAAAGGAAAAAAATCCACCAATACCCACTAAAACGCCACGACCTTTCTCTGACTCCTGGGCTAAGAGACTCAGCCTCTCTGGCCTTCTGTATTCCCCTTTGTAAGAAAGACGTTGGTTACAGCAATGTCAAAGTGCACTTCTGACTCTGAACTTGATGAGTTTGAAAATGCGTGGGAAAACGGAGGCCGCAGAGGGCGAGGACTACATTTCCCATGAGGCCCTACGACGTTTCAAATCCAATTGTGGGGGGACAGCAGTCCCGGTGGATCATGGGTGTTGTAGTCTCTTCGGTCCTGCGTATAAGGACAGGGATCCCCCGTGTCTTACCTGGATTCCGCTGGAAGGAAATGGAGTGGTTGGAGCAATCAGAGGCACTGAAGACACCCTTTCAGCCTGTAGGGGTCATTCACTCCCTGTAGGAGGAAGTCTCACCACCTTCCTCCACCCCAGAACCCTATTCTCCGATCTGGACCTCACACCCTTTGGAAACCCATCATCTCATTTTTAAGGACAGTTCCTGTTCTAGCACATAGCTGGTGACATGTAAGTAAGCCTAAATAAATACATTTATGTTTCCTCTCTTCTCCAAGCACTCACGGTCCTCATCGATGAAACACCCTGCAGGTGGGCAGCTTGCAGAGGACCTCGAGGTATGTGCACACACTCATTCCCACTAACGTGTGGTCAGTTTCCCTCTCGGGTGCAGCAGCTCCCTCTGTTATCCCCCTTTTGGCATGCATCCGGTTGATTTGTGAATTTCTTCTTCTGGGAGTTTCTGCAAAGGGAGGGGGCATGGGGTCTGATTCTTCTGTGTCCCTAGCATTGCCTAGCACAAAGGAGGGCTCAAGAAATGGGTGTGGAATGAATGAATAAATGAATGTAAGGATAACGAAAAGGGAGATGACAGAGAAAGGAATGGGGATAAAGACAAAGATTGGGAGGAAGGAAGATAAGGCAATGAGTAATTCCACTAAGAGTTAACATTTTCACGTGCTTTTTAGGGGGGTTAACTTATCTGGAGCTCTCCAAGGTCCCAAGAAATAGATAATGTTTTTGGTGTCGTGTGGTGGCCAAACATGGGGAACTGAAGTCCCACTGCTTGCAAATGAAGCCCAACTCCATTATGTCCTTATTCTGTGACCTTGCTGGCATCATTTAGGACAATACTCAGTCTCCTCACACAGAAAAAGAGAATAATAGGACCCACCTCACGTGGTTGTTGTGAGGATTAGGTCCAGGTAAAAACATTTAGCACTTTGCCTGGATCACAATTAAGTGCCTAGTCATTATCAATCAACATACCCATTGTCCAGATGTGGAAACAGGCACAGAAAGGGTTCATCAATTCACGGTTTATGGGTGGTGGAAGCAGATTCAAACACATAGCAGTTTGCCCTACTAGAATGTAAACATATGGGCTATTCACCACCATATCCCCACCATCTAGAATATTGCCTAGCACATAGTAAGTGCTTGATAAATATTTTTAAGAAAGAATGATCAAATGGGGCCAACAAGCACATGAAAAGATGCTCAACATTACTAACCAACAAGGAAATGCAGATCAAATCATGATGAGATACCACCTTATACCCATTATAACGGCTACTATTTTTTTAAAAAGCAGAAAATAATAAGTGTTGGCAAAGATCTGGAGAAATTGGGACCCTTGTGCAAGCATGTAAAATGGTGCAGTCGTTGTGGAAAATAGTATAGAGGTTCCTTTAAAAATTAAAAACAGAATTAGTATATGATCCAGCAATTCCACTTTTGGGTATATACTCAAAATAAATAAAATATTTCTCTAAGAAATATTTATACACCCGTTTTCATAGCAGCATTATTCACAATAGACAAAAGCAACCCAAGTGTCCATTGGTGGATGAAAGGTTAAATCAAATGTGGTACACACACAATGGAATATTATTCAGCTGTAAAAAGGAAGGAAATTCTGACACATGCTACAACATCGATGAACCTTGAGGACATTATGCTCAGTGAAATAAGCCAGTCACGAAAATACAAATACTATGTGATTCCACTCCTATGAGGTTCCCAGGAGTCAAATTCACAGAGACAGAGAGGAGAATGGTGGTTGCCAGGGGCTGGAAGGATGAAGAATGAATGGGGAGTTAGTGTTTAATGGGGACTGAGTTTAACTTTTGCAAGATGAGGATAGTTGTGGAGATGGATGGTGGTGATGGCTGCACAACATGTGAATGTACTGAACACTACTGAACTGCACACTTAAAAATGTTTAAATGATCAGTTTTATGTGATGTGTATTTTACCACAATTTTAAAGAAAGAACAGTTGAATAATGAATATACACCTCTCAAGTGCAAACTCTTACTCATCAGCACAGGCATTACGGTGTGGTAGGTAAGAGTGGGGTTTGAGTCCTGTTCTGTTCTGAACAGGATCATAACACTTCTCTTCCAACATTTACGATAACTAAGTGAGATTGAGCATAGAGAGCACACAGCACACAGACTCTCTCAGCAGATGGATGATGACAGCAGTAACAACAACTAGTACTTCCTGAGGGCTAACCGCACACCAGGCACTTCTCCGAGCAGTTGACAGGTATTAACACACTCAATACTTATGACAAACCCTAGGCGCATGAAGCAATAACAGTCCCCCTGCTTTACAGGTGAGGAAACTGAAGCATGGAGTGGAAGAAGCTACTGAGTCCCACGCAGATGGAAAGTCAAGGGGAGGGAATGCAAGAGCAGCTGGGCTTCAGATGTGAGCATATGGGAGGCAGTGGAGCATGGTGACTTTGGTGGCTATGAGTGTGGGCTCTGGACCCACATGCCAGGGCTGCCACTTCCCAGCTGTGTGGCTTTGAGACTTGAATGCCCCTGAGCCTCAGCATCCTCATTTGGAAAATGGGGATGATGATATGACTTTATAAGGACTAATAAGAATTCAGTCAAACACCCAATTAAGATCAGGACACATGGGGCATCCTCTGTGTCTTATATGACCCAACTGGACTGGGAGCTTTTCATGTGCAGTGATAGCAGTGATGTGTCATCGGGTATTCCCTAGGAACTGCCTCACACAGACCTGGGTGGTGGGGGGGTGAAGTGGGAGTGGGCTATGGTGAGGATATGGGGAGAAGTGGGTTCCAGCAGGCTCTGCCCCTCACACATTGGGTGGCCATGTGGCTGTCTCACTTATCCTTTCTGGCCATCAGCTTCTTACTCTGATAAACACAAGAGATAATACCTTCCCCTGTCACAGTTGGGAAGACTCAACGAGATAACAAGGCATGCAAAGTGGGGGCTTTGTACAGTCAGCTCAAATAAATGGGCTGTAGCTGACATTCCTGGGGAGGTATTAGACCCATACAGATGCCACCAGCCCCTGTGGCTCTCAGGCATTTGAAACTTGGCAACTGAGATAAGCTATGAGTGTACAATACAAACTGATGTTAGGCTTATTATGAAAAAAAATATGTATAATATTTCACAAATAATTTTTATATTGATTACAAGTTAAATGATAATATTATATCTCTGCTTGGTTAAATAAAACATATTGTTAACCTTTATATGAGTGTCTTATGTCATATAAATTATATCATTGATCCTTTTCCTGTTTACTTGTTTTCTAGCTACTAGGAAAACTTAAACATATATGCAGCTCATGTGGTGTTTTAATTGGGTAGTGCTGCGTGAAAGCCTGGGACTTCTGGATTATCAAGGAATGGGGACTCGGGGCTTGGTTATCTGAATTCCTAATAATAAGAAGAGCAACAAAATATGAACTGCATTATCTAGCCCTTGCTCTGCTCCTGTTAGCCTTTTAAAGGCTTTATACATGCTAACTCACTGATTTCCCCCTTTACCCTGTGGTTAGGGGCTATTCCAATCTACATCTCACCAATGATGGAAATAAGACATAGAGAGGTGAAGTACATGGCCCAAGGTCACCCTCGAGTACTACATTCTATTGCTTCACAGTGATGGGGCTGGACTCCAAGAATTCCCAGGGACACAATGCCTTCAGAAGGAAGTGGCTTAAGGGGACCAGTTTCTATATTCCTGGATCCCCAATGGGCTGGAGTCTGGCAGGTGTGTTGCTTTGTTCTCCTAGGAAACAAAACAGACCTGGATTCAAAACCAGCCTCTGCTGCACATTAGCTGTGTGACCTTGGGAAAGTCACTTCACTTCTCTGAGCCTCAGCTTCCATATCTAGCAGACAGGGATAAAACAGTTCATACCACTAGGGTTCTTGTGAGCATCGGGTGACAAATGAATGACAATGATGGTAACAATAAAGCCAGTCTGCATTTACCTCTTCCTTAAAACATTCGGTTTGCCCTCCAGGACACCCACTTACCTCACTTCCCCCAACCTCAGTAACCACTCCTTTCTCAGCTCCCTTTGCTGGCTTCTCAACTCTCTGGTTGTCTCTTAATAATGACCTAGCTGAGGCTGCAGCCCTTCCACTCATTTTTTGGTTTATGTCTCTTCTCATTCTCTAGATGACCTCATTTGCTCATATGTCACAACTCCCAATTTGTATCTCCAGCCCAGACTGTCCCCTGAACTCTGGCGTCATATAATATTGCCAACAGCCTAGATCAGGAGGCGACAAATTGCGGCCCATGGGCCAAACCCAGAGAAGAATGGGTTATGCCTTTTTTAAATGATTGAAAAAATATCAAAAGAGACTATTTTGTGGCAAGTGGAAACGATAAAAGATTCAAATGTTAGTATCTATAAGTGAAGTTTAATTGGAACACAGCCACGGTCATTCACTCGTGTGTCACCCCTGGTTGTATTCATTAGCGGTCGTGACTGAGATGGTGTATGCCACAAAGCCTAAAATATTGACTGTATGGCACATTACAGTCCCTTGACCACGCTGCCCCAGTCCTAAATGATGATGTCTCTAATAGACATTTAAAAGTTAACATGTCTAGTACTGCACTCCCGATAGCCCTCCTTATAATAAGTTAGATGAGAGAAATGAAAAGAAATAAAATGAAATACTTGCTGTTCCATCTTATAGATACCCTCTCCATCCCCTCAACCCCCTTCTCAGGTGCTCAGGCCACAGCCTTAGAGCAGGGATTCTCAACTACAGATAATTGTATTCCTAGTCCAGAGACAGTTGACAGTTTTGGTTGTCACAACTGAGAGGTGCGAGCTGTGTGACCTTGAGAAAGTCGTTTTACTTCATGCAGCCTCAGCTTTAGAGACACCCTGACTCTTCTCTCTTGTACCCCACAACTGCCCCACCAGCAACACCTGCCTGTCGTAGCTCTGGAGTACAATCTGAATTCAAACCACTTCCGAAACGCCACTGCTCCCACCCCAGAGAAGCCACCTCCTGCTTCCCTCTTGCCTTCCCTTTAGTTTCCCAACAGCAGCAAGAGCGAGCCTGCTAAAGTTGAAGTCAGCTCATGTCACTCTCCTGCTCAAGAACCTCTAATGTGGAAGGCACAAGACACTGCCGAACGTAGAAGAACGCTCGAGATCATGGCCCTGTCATCTCTGACTGCCCCCTAATGCACTCTGCCCCAGCCATTTGGTTTCCCCCGTGGTTCCACCTTAAAGCCTTTGCTCTGGCTCTTTCTACAGCTGAAGCTGGTTCCTCCAGATGGCCACAGGGCTCCACCTCTCACTTCCTTCAGGCCTCCACTCATGTCACCTGCAAAGTCTCCTCAATAACTTCACACACAGACCCCTCATACTTTCTTCTCCTTCCTGGCCCTTTTTCTTCCTTTTGGCATTTAGCTCTATCTAACACCCTAAATGTTTTATTAATTATCTTTCACTATCCATTTCTCTCTTTAGAATATAACACATAAGAACAGATTTTTTTGTCTGTCTGTTTTTTTTACCCCCACTGCTATAGTCCCAGAATCAAGAATAGGTCCTGGTACATAGTATAAACTCAATAAATACTGGTCATGAATGAATGAACGAGTGGCATTCTTACTCTATGTCCTACTCTGTCCTAGGGGTTTCAGGACTCAAGCCGCCTACTTGGCTCTGTGCCTGGTACTTGGTCAGACCAGGATCGGCCTGAAGTCAAATACCCATAGGAGGAAGGAAGTAACATAATGGGAGAAGCAGTTGAGATGTGAGGCAACAGGGAGCGGAGGCAATACTGGGGAAATGGAAACCCCATGTCTGATGTGAAGAAGCAGCTGCCGCTCAGATCCGGCCACTTGTGGCCACTGCAGAACATGGGCCCTGTGTTGTCAGTACTTCCAGCAGTTCAAAAGAAGCCGAAAATCAGATTTTCAATATGAAATTGCCTTATTTTTAAATGTTGGCAACTGATTCAGATTTTGGTTTCAGTTTTAAACAGTCAACACACTAAACAAAGCCTATCTGCAAATCATATCTGTCAGACCCGAGCTCTGGGCTCTGCCCAGTCCACACCTGGGTAACCTTGGGCAAGTGGCTTAACCTCTCTGTGCCTCAGTTTCCTCATCCTTGACAGGAGGGTGGCACCCAGCTCATAGAACTTAACAAGATAATAACAACCCCTGCTTGTCACGAGTGCTTAGCAAAACAGAGGAGGAAGGGATAGGAAAAAGAGGGATAAAACGAGAAAGGAAGGGATTTCAGTCTTTTGGTGCCTGAGGCAGAGCTTCTGGACTGCCTGGTCCCACTCTGTGTTGCAGACGGGGATTTAGCTAGGAAAAAGGCTGTCAGAGGAAGAGAAGGACCAGGGTGGGAGCTGGAAAAAATCCTGACAGGAGAGCTGATGGGGGGAGGCAGGCAAGACCAGGAGGAAAAGTACGGGTGAGGAAAGAAGAGAGGCCAGGAGTTGGGGCCAGTAAGGCATGACGTCTGAGGGGACAGCCAACATGAGGCAGGGGGTGGAGGAGGCGAGGAAGGGGCAGTGAACAGGGCACCCACAGTACTGCGGTAGGGTGTAGGGAGAGAGAAGATGCAATGGTGCATGAAGGAGAGAGAGGGGGCTCTTAGAGGAGGGCATCAAGAGAAACCGTGAGAGGGAGAAGCAGAGGGCTGCCATGGAAGCTACCAAGTCAGAGAGGGAGGTTAGAGGGAGGGGTGAGAGGAGGAAGGAAACTGAAATGAAGAAAAAATAAGGTAAGGGAGTTCAGAGGGGAGGAGGCAGCAGGTGCAGCTGACCAGGGTGCACCCCAGCCAGGAATCAGAGAAGGCCAGGTTGCAGAGCAGAGTTGAAAGATTGGAGCAAGAGAGGCAGAACCACCCATGGGGACCGCTGGCAACTTCAGGAGAAGAGGGACAGGGCCCAACGGAGGGGAGCTGAGACCCCACCTACCTTCCAGGCAGCAGATCCTCCAGAGGCCGGAGTGGGTGAGGCCTCCGGGGTCCTTCTTCTCAGAGCCACCGCCGCGGTGAGGGGGCCCGTCGTCCCCTGCTGTGAGGTTGGTGGTGTTGCAGATGAAGGCTCGCGTGTACAGCCAGTAGTCTGTGCTGATGGCGATGGTCATGAGGCCGAAGGCAGCGAAGGCGCCCACCGTGGTCAGTAGCACCTGCACCCCCTTCTCGCACCAGAGGCCCCTCTCTTCGTTCCAGCGCTTCAGCGACTCCAGTTTGACCACGGGCAGCCGGGGGGCCGTGGGCCACCACCGGGGCAGCGGGGGCGGGGCCGTGCCGGCGGCTGGGGGGGTCACAGTGCAGGCAGAAGTAGGGGGCCTGGGCCCGCTGGGGCTGGGATGGGCAACCGTCGAAGCTAGGCGGGAGTGGTCAGAGGGCGGCCATGGTCACCAGCTGGTGGAGGGCAGGAGTGAGATAAAGGGTTACACCAGGGGAAACCAGTACCTTCCTATTTCCTTGGTGGAACAGACTACTTCCACTACGCTTCCCACTGCCTCCCTCTCTGTGGAAAAAAAAAAAAAAAAATCTCCTTCTGCCCCCAAACGGCTCCCTACAGAGACCCACTCCAAGAAATACCCCCACCATCCATCCCTGACAGCCTAGGACATCCCTCCAGCCCCCTCCAGCTCCTCCTCACTGTCCTCACCACTGAGAAAGCCATCCTCACTCCAGCCCTCAGTGCTTCCTCCTTCCAAGGACCCCTGACCTCTTCCTCCCTTTCTACAAGACCCTCATCACCACTCTTCTCATACACTTCTACACAGTCTCTAACTTCCCTACCAGTCCCACCTCTTCACCTACTGTGTCCTCTACTCAAGAAACACAAATCTTTCAATATCTCTTCACTTAAAACAAAACGAAACAATAAAAACTCCCCAAGAATCCTCACTGTTTGCACAACCCAGAAGAATCACATGGTTACCACCATACTCCCCCCAAACACACCATCTCCTCAGCCTGGGAACCCCCTTCCTCACATAGACCTCTCTGTCTCTGGACCAAGGATCTCAACCTCCAACGCACCTTGAAAATGTCATCGAGGCCCTTTGAAGATACAACAACTGCATCCCACCTGAGAAATTCAGATTTCCTTGATCTGGTCTGGTATGGCCCTGAGCATCTAGGCTTTTTAAGGCTCCCTGGGGGATCTTAACCAGCACCAATACCACACTGGACCCGCTGGTTTAGAAGAAGGCCCCTATCTCCACCCCATTCCCTCTAACAGTCCCCACTGTTTCCCTTGGACCACCCCACCCCCCACTATGTCTTTGACTCAAGAAAAACTCCCATCCTTTCCTTTGCTTAAAGAAGTCTTCTGAATCCAGCCCTTGCTATCTCTGCAACTTAGATGAACTCATCACGACCATCACTTTCTCCTCCTCCATTAAGAAGAATTTTCTCCATGAGCTCTATGGCATTTCCTACTCACAGAAATCTCTTCCTCCAGACCCCCAATTCCTATCCATTCAGAATCTCCGAAGCTGACCCAGACATCCATTGCTGTCCAAGGGAATCTGCTGGTCTGCCCAACACCTCCCACCCCATTCTTCTGCCCTCCCACCACCTCCCACTCCTCTACACCCCCAGGACAGACCTTGTTATCCCAACTCTAGATCTCCCCAACTCACTTGGACCTCCCACTCTCTCTCCAACTTGCAAGAAACTTCCCCCACCCCTGCCTTGACTTCTCTCACATATGAAGGTTCCCCTTCACTCCTGCCCTCTTCCTCCACTCACTCTGACTCCCAGCATCTCATCCACTTAGAAAAACCCCCTTCCTGCCCCCCCAGACTTCTCTTCTTGGGAACACCCCCAGCACTCTCCCTATTTCACCTGTGCAGGAACATACGCCGTATGAATTTTCTTTCAAATCTAAAAAGAGCCCCTCCATAGGCAGCACCCCTCAGAAAAATTTGATCTATAGGACTACAACTCTCTTTCAATTAGGAATAATCTCCCACTCTGCATGCCCCGCTCCCACCCAGTGTCCATTCATTTCCCTCTCCCAGAGCAGCCCCACCACCATACACCCCTAGCCCTGCCTTCTCCACCTCACCCCAAACCTCTTTCTAGGTGTTCGTCCCTTACCTGCTTCCACCACTCATTCTTTGCGAGACTTCATCCCTAAATCCCCTATTATAATTAAGAGCCTGGAAACCATAGAGGAGGGAAAAACACTCCTGGGTCCCAATACCAGGGTGACCTTGGCCTCTTCCATCCCCACTGGCTGGCCCCAACTCGGTCTGATACATGGATGGGTGGTTGAAAAAGGTTGTCTATGGGGGGTGTCTCCATAGCAACTGGGCCCAGTGCCCCACACGTGTGTTCCCTCCTTCACCTGGACTTCTGCCAGCCCACGAGCAGCCCCTACCCCATTTATCAGACATTGGACACTGACACCCCCAGCCTCCCTCTTCTTGCTGCTGGCCCCTTTCTCTCTCTCCCCTCCAAGAAGATGCTGAGTTTCTTCAGCTCTCCATCTCTGGGCCTCTTCTTCCCCTCGCTGTGCCCCTCACCACCAGCACTACCTCCAGCATCACCACCTCCACTGTCCTAGCAAATTTCTGCTTCTACTCTGGTGAGCTTGTGACCCCAGGATGTACCCTTCCCCTTATTTGCCCCATACAACCCAAGATAAGGAGGGGATAGAAACAGGAAGTAAATTAGGGAAATTCTCCATCAAAAAAAAAAAAAAGGTTTGAAGATCTTTTCATTTTGTCGATCTGGGGGCAATCAATTTGGCATGAGGGACTGTTCCTTTAGTCCATCTGTCAGCAGCAGCAAGAGAAGAGGGTGCACAAGACCCCCAAGTCTACAGCTTCCGGATATGACGGGGTCACTGTACCCTCTCCCTCTGAATGGGACCAGCTCCTTCCTCCAGAATTAGGGGGGTCACAGAACCTTCTACATCCACCCACCTCCGATTAATAAAAAGATCTGTCTCACCTCTGTTAATAGCAGGTCAATTCTCCAATGCAGTGGGGAGGAGTCGAGGAGCCCCCTGTCAGCACCCCTCCCAAAAAAAACCCCTCGTGGTTCCCAGTTCTTACAGCTCCCCTCCCCCAGCAGTGAGAGACCCAGGCGTCCGACCTGGTAGGGGGATGGAGATGAGGAGGTGTATGGGGGGTGGGGGTATTGAGGTGGGAGGGGAGACTGAGGAGCAGCTCTGAGCTTGGGCCCCAAGGGAGTCGGGGTTCGGAATGGGGAAAAAAAGGTGAGGAGACAATTTGGTTCTCGAGTCGCTGGGTAAAGTGCGGAGCTGGAGGACGAGAGAGGGAGGGAGCAGCGAGGGAGGGGGAGCTGCTGAGGATGGGGGAGCACGGAGTGGAGATGGCTGGGGGGAAGGGAGATAATGGGGGGCAGGGTCTGGGTGGCAGAAGGAAGCTGGGGGAAAAGAGAGAGACCCAAAGAGCGAGGGGAGAGAGACAAGGGAAGTGGAAAGAGGAGACCCGGAGACTGGGAAACAGGAATGGGGGAGGGAAAAATTGTGGGGAGGTAGTGACTGGTAGAAGGAAGTTATGAGAGAGAGACACACACACACACGAAGAAATATCCAGTGAGAGAAGGAGACAGAAACAGAGACCCAAAGAGAGAAACCAAAAGACTAGGGGGGATGGGGAAGGGATAGGGTGAGGAGGAGGATGGGGGGCAGGGTCTGGGTAACAGAAGGAAAGAAGAGACAGGAAGAGTGTCATCCAGAGAGAGGGGGAGAGACAGATGGGGAGAGACTGAGAGGATGAGGGAGAGAGAGAGAAATAAAGGGGGAGAGAAACTAGGGATGGGGCAAGGTCTTAACACAGAGAAAGATGCTTTAGAAAGAGAAAAGGAAGCAGAGAGAGAGAGGGTAAATAATGAGAGAAATTTAGGAGAGAGGGGTCTGAGTGGCAGAAAATGCCTGGAAACAGAAAGACAGCTACAGAAGGAAAGAGAGACCCAAAGAGAGAAACAGATGGAAAGAGACTGGGAAAGAGAGAGACCCAGGTAAGGAGAGACAGAGACGGAGAAGGCATCAAAAGGAAGGTGGAGAAAAATGGGAGAGGTGCTAAGCTCAGAGGCATGAAGGAGGTCAGAGAGAGAGGAAGCCCCTGCCTCCTCCCCCACCTGCATCCCAGCCTCTGAACCCTACCCCCATCCCCATTTCAAAGCCACCACCCCCACCCCCACTAGCCTCCATCTCTCCACAGCATCGCTTGCTGCCGCCACCGCCTCTTCCTGTCGTCATAGCAACAGGATCCAGGCGCTCAGCCAAAGCTGGCAGAAGCGGCCGGAAATGAGGGGAGGGCCTTTTTAAAAGGACCCCGGAGCTCTCCCCTTTCCCAAAATCCAGGGGAAAGCTCAATGTCTCCGGATCTTCCAGCCTCCAACCACATCCCTCAAGTGTCAAGGGCACAGATCCCCTGAAAATAAAATTATATTAAATTTACAAGGATAGCAAAGCTTTGAGTTTCACCTACACATTTTTTTTCTTCTTACCCCCTACCCACCCCTAGCTCAGAGTTCAACTCTCCTAAGGTAGGTATGGGAGTGAAGGGAAAAGTAGTACGCAAGAAGCTTGGGTGGCAATAAGTCTGAAAAGAAATGTCTTGGGTTGGGTGGGAGGGCTATGTAATAGTTTTGAGAAGAATTAGAACTTGCTAGTGAGACTTGAGGGAGAAAATCAAATGAGAGCAGAAAATTTGGTCTTGGGTTCAAATATCAAGATGCCCACGTGTGTGACCTTGAACAAAACATTTTCTTTCTTTTAGACTCAGTCATAACGGGGGCAAAACTGTCTGCATTGAGCGAGAACTTTGATGAGAAAAGGTCTTTGCACACTGCTCTAGACTGTCCTCACTCAAATGCTATCCAATACAAAAAGCTAGTTGGGACAGAAGCCTTGAGCTAGGCAGTTTGCATGCTTTGCAATCTCGTGAAATTCTCACCAGTTCCTTGCAACATGGGCATTGATGTTCCCATATTATAGATGAGCAAATTACAGCTCGGAGATGGATAGGGATTTTGCCCATGATCATGCAGGAAATAAAAGGCAGAGGTGGGGGTGAAGCAGCCTCTTTGTCGTGGTTGCTTGGGGTGGTCAACAATAGGTGAACTTCAGAGCCATTCACTCAAGGCACCTTGAGTGCCTGGGCCACCCCCACGGTTTGGAGGCTGGCAGGAGACAGGTAACCTGTGTCCCTCGCACAGCCAGTTACCTCCCCAGAAGAGCCATATCTCTCTGTACCTAGCAGCTCAGATTTCCACTGGAATTTCTATAGCTCAGTTTACTCAACTTGCCCCATGGGGGCACGAAGTTTAGAGAAACATTCGGACACTCCTAATTTAGAAGCAAAGAAACACCAGCCTCAGGCGAAGGTGGCTGGAATTCACTGGTTAAGAAACATTTGTTCTGCCCCTCTGGGTTCTGTTATTAGCCCTGTTTCAAATATGTGCATACTGAGGCTGCAAGAGGTAGCCCATCAGGCAGATAGGATGTGGCAGTGGTGGGAATCAGGGTCAAGGCTCCTAACTCCAGCCCTTGTGCTGTTTTCACTGCTTCTCTGTTCTTGGGTAGATGGATGAAGTGGGGGAGTTGTTTAAATCCTAACTGAGTGAACTAAAAATAAACAACAAAAACAGATACTTTCAAAGGGTGAAAACAATTATAAGATAATAAATAAGCCAGGGTTTGATAATAAATAAGCCAAGGTTTCTGAACCTTGGAAGTATTGATATGTGGGCCAGATTAATTTTTTGTGGTGAGAGCTGTCCCATGCATTGTAGAGAGTCCAGCAGCATCTCTGGTCTCTTGCTGGTAGCTAGAGGTTATAATAAAAAGAATTCAATTTGTTACACCTCAAATCTCATTTCTTATTGGAAAAGACTTTTAACATCTTGAGCTTCTCTTACCTGCCTTTACATCCCTAAACCATTGCCTTCTGGATGTGTCAATATTATGGCTTTTGTTTTCTCTGATAGAGACAGACTTAACTCATGTTAAGACTTCACTTTTCCTTCTCTTCCTCTCCATATAAATATTTTTAGTTCATTTATTGGTTAATTTTGTGACATTAAGTAACAGACTTACACCACGATTTCTTGTATCAGAGGACATATCTCTTTCTCTTTTGCTTGGCAGTTTTATTGAGAGAGACACCACATACCATAAAATTCACCCACTTAAAGTGTATGATTCAATGGCTTTTAACTATAATCATAGAAGAGTGCAACCATTGACTTTAGACCCATTTTAGAACATTTTCATTAGCCCAAGAAGGAGCCACACACCCCTCAGCCGGCCATCACTCCCAATTTCCCCACACACACCCCAGCCCTAGGCAATCACTAATCTACTTTCTGTCTGTATAAAATTGCCTGTTCTAGACACTTCATATAAACAAAATGATACAATATATGTTCGTTTGTGGCTGCCTTCTCTCACTTAGCATAATGCTTTCAAGGTCCACCCATGTTATAGTGTGTGTCAATACTTCATTTCCTTTTTTTTTTTTAAACGCCTACAGCACCTGGTATTCAATACTTCATTGACTTTTATTGCCAAAAATATATTCCATTGTATGGATATGCCACATTTTATTTATTTATTGGATATTTGGGTTATTCCCACATTTTGGCTATTATGAGTAATGCTGCCACGAATGCTTGTGTATAAGTTTTTGTGTGAACATGAGTTTTCTTGGGCACATACCTAGGATTTGCTACATCATAGATTAATCTTTTCGAGAAGTAAGATAGCATCTCTGGACTTCATTTTGTAAGACAGAAATATTAGACCTCCTGATCACCCCTTCAGTTCAGGGAAGGGCTTCTTAGAAGGGGTGTCACAGACAATGCAGGTTATGGGCCCTTTCAGATCTTACTCCCAAATTTGCAAATGAATTGATCTCACATATGACAAAATCTCCAGCAGGCTTGATCTGGAGACATAGAGGCTGTAGACTCAGAGATAAGTCTGCTAAGCATCTACTTTGGAGAAGGCCCTGATCTCATGTGTTAGGCAGGACTCAAAAATAACCTCCAAGATTCCCATCCCCTGGGGGACACACCCTGTAGAATTGAGTGTGGGCAGGATATGTGACTAGGATGGAGTGTCACCCCATGGTTAAGTGACATAATATGATAAGGTGACCCTGTCACCTTGTCTGCACATGTAATTAAGGTCCTTAATCAGTTGAAAGTAATCAAAAGGAAGATGATCCCGAGTGGGTCTGACCTAATCAGGTGATCTCTTTAAAAAGGGTCAAGAAGTCAGAAAGCCTCAAAGCAAGAGATTCTGTCACTGTCCTGGCAGGAGCAAACTGCCCTGGCGAGGACCTGAGGGTGGCAAATACTAGTAAGAGCATAGGGACGTCGGTCACACAACCACAAGGAAAGGAATTCTACTCAACCTGAGAGAGTTTGTAAGTGAGTCTTTCCCTAACTGAACCTCTAGATGAGGGTACAGCCAGCTGACATATTGATTTCAGTCTTGGGAGGTCCTGAGCAGAGGACCCTGTGGCACTGTACTTAGTTCCTGATCCACAGAAACTGAGATAATAAAATATGTGTTGTTTCAAGCCACTACGTTTGTGGTAATTCCTTACACAAACGAGTTACCCCAGATAACTAATGAGCCCTATAATGGATAACTAACACACCCTGTCAATCACATTGCCTGTGAAAGTCATGCAGGGGTCGCTCAGCCAATGTTACCCCAATGCCTCCTCAATGCCTCCCCCTTCCTCACTCCCCATGCGGGCCCCTCTCCCTCCTGGATATCTTTCATATCTATACCCTTCTCTCTGGCCTGCTCTTCTCTAGACTGTGCCACCAGCCTACACCACTGATCTCCTCCAGTCCAATTTTCACCTGGACCCTAACGGTTATTTCTAACATTCAGAGCTGACTCTGTCTTTCTTCTGCTTAACATTCTCTATGGCTCTCTATTGCCTTCAGGAGAAAATCTAAGCTCCTCATCTATGTCCTTTGCCAAGAGTACAAGTCATGTCGTATGCCACCTTTCCTGCTGCTTCTTCCTGTAAACTGGAATCATTTCCAACACTGTGCCCAGATCCTTCATGCTTTTGAGGTTTCTGAGTATGGCTTCCTTGCCTGGAATCCCCTTCCATCTCTCTGCCATACAACAAACACTCTACCTTCTCTTGAAGGTTCGATTTACATGCTCTCTTCAGGAAGCCCTCCCTGATCTTCCAAGGCTGTTTCAGGGGTTATAGCTGTGCTTCTACCATACCCTCTTCTGCCCACATTGGAGCACAGTCACCTTGCATTGTGGTTGGTGCATTGGTCGGTCTCACCCAGCAGAGTGGGAGCTGTTCGAGGACAGGCATAGATCTGGCTCACTTCGGTATCCCCCAGACCCTAGCCATGGTAGATAGGAAGCCTTGGTCCACAGGTGCTGAATGAATGGATGGGTGAATAGATGGATGGATAGATGGATGGGTGGATGGATGGGTGGATGGATGAAGGAATAAATGAAAGAATCAGGAAAGGAGTGGATACAGATTCTGAGGTCCCTCTCCTCTAGCAGCCAGTTACAACCGCTTGTCCCTGTCCAACCCCTCTCCCCATCTCATATCCTGAGTGTGCTGTTCCCCAGGTGCTGGAGTGTTTGTCATCAAGCGCAGCTGGGCCCTTTGTGTTTTCTCAAGAGGAGCAGAGTGGTGGTGGCGTGTTTTCCCACTCTATCAGGAAGAGAAGATCAGCATTTCTAAAACGTCCTCATTCAGGGTGAAGTGGAAATATTCCAGCTCTAGGAAGTCAGGTGGCTTGAGTTCCAATTCTTGCTTTTCCTTGCCTCCCTAAAGCACCCAGAACCAAACCTTTGTTCTCTCTGCACCTCTATCCTCTTGCCTGTAAAAGGAGATGGCGGGTGCAGTTACAGATCCCCCTTGGATGGAATATTCTGTGATTTTGATTCTAAATCACATATCCCAGGAATCCTGGCAGGGCTTTCTGAAATTATGTACCAAATTTTGTGAATATAGGTATTCTTTTCTGTGAGTCTATAGCTTTGATCTGATTCTCATCCCCTTCAAGTTAAGAGTTGCTGCTTATAAATCAATTTAACAAAATCTCATTTGCGTTAGTAAAAAACAAAACAAAACAAAACAAAACAAGGGAGAATATATAAATGCAGAGATAATGTCTAAAGCAGGTTTTTCTCAACCTCAACACCAGTCACATCTTAGGCCAGATAATTCTTTCTGGTAAGGGCTGTCCTGTGCATTGTAGGGACTTTAGCAGCATTCCTTACCCACTTGATGCCAATGGCATCCTCCCACCGAGTTGTGACATTCAAAAATGTCCCCAGATACTGCTCAATGTCCCCTGGGGACAAAAACACCCCAAGTGGAGAACCACTGGTTTAAAAGAAGAAACTGATAACAATTGTTCCCTCTGGGAAATGAGACTCGGTTTGAGAATAGGGAAAAAGAGAAAGTTATTTTTTCTTTGTATCCTTCTCTGCCGCTTAAATTTGAAAATCATGGCTTAAATTTATAATAAAAATAAAATATATTGTTAAATTACAGTAGCCCTACCCTTCCTTACCCATGGTTACATTCTCCATTGTTTCAGTTACCCATGGTCAACCTTGGTTCAAAAATATTAAATGAAAAATTCCAGAAACGACAATTTATAAGTTTTAAATTACGCACTGTTCTGAGAAGCATGATGAAATCTCTCACTGTCCACCTCTGTGCCGCCCAGGACATAGATCATCCCTTCGTCCAGTGTCTCCACACTGTAGATGCTACCTGTCTGGTAGTGAGTTAGCAGCCATATTGGTGATTGGATGGACTGTCATGTTATCACAGAGCTTGTGTTCATGTCACCCTTATTTTAGTTAGTAAGGGCCCCAATGTGCAAGAATAGTGGTGCTGGCAATTTGAATATGCCAAAGGAAGCCATAAAATGCTTCCTTTAGGTGAAAATGTGAGTATATATCAGAAAAATTAGGGCACATATAAGAATCTGTACTATCTGCAGTTTCAGGCATCCACTGAGGGTCTAGGAACCCATGGATAAGAAGGAACATCTGTACCTCCACTCAGTAGACCACTACATAGTCACTGAAAAAATGAGGCCAACCTCTACTTCTGATATATTGCCTCATGACATGTGGCAACAATGCTTAAACTTTTTGGTCTCAGGACTTCTAATGCACTTAAAAATTTTAGAGGACCCCAAAGAGCTTTTGTTTATGGATATATTATGTCTATCAATATTCAACATATTCAAAATCCAAACAGAGAGTTTACAATAGACATTCATTTTAGTAAAATAATAAACTCATTGCATGTTTTCATGAACAACCTATTTTAATCAAAAATAACTATATATTGCCAAATATAGTTGTGTTGGCTTATATTTCTGAAAATCTATTCAACATTTGGCCTCATAGAAGAAAGTCAGTTTCTCACATCTGCTTCTGCATTCAGTCTATTGTGTGAAGCTACCCAAACACTCTGGACTTAAACTCACAAGAGACTAAGAGTGAAAATGGCAAATGGTATCGTAGTATTAGTATAAAAAAGATGCCTAGGTTCCCTAGACCACAATTCAAGAACCACTGATGTGTAATATTGTGCTGTAAATCAGCGGTCCTCAACATTTTTGGCCCCAAGGACCAGTGCTCTTAAGAGAATCTAATGCCTGATGATCTGAGATGGAATTGAGGTGGTGATGCTAGAGCCAAATACAGATGAAGCTTCACCCTCGTGCCCACCTCTCACCTTCTGCTGTGAAGCCCAGTTCCCAAAAGATCACAGACCAATATAGTCCATGGCCCAGGGACTGGGGACCCCTGATGTAAATGAACTAAGTGCAAAACACTGTGTAGGAGTGATAATAGATAAACAGATAGAACTATGTGGCTGCAATATACATGGAGGTATACAGCTTAGTGGTTAAGCAAGACAGGTCAGGAGTCTCCCAGGTTTCGAATCTTAGTTTGAATGCTTACTAGCTGTGTGACCAGGAGGAAGTTAATTAACCTCTCTGCACCTCAGGATCTCATTTACAAAGTGGGGATGATAACAAAGGCACCAATCTCCTTGGGTTATTGAATGTAAGGTGTTAGGACTTGAATGCAAAGTTGCTGGCACAGAGAAAACACTCATTAAATTATGCAACTAATTTATGCAAAGCATTGTTGTTAAGTGGCCTTGAAAACTAGTAAGGTAGAGTTACATAACCGATACTAAATGATCTTCATACTAAACTGCTGTGCGAAATTGCAAGGTACAGAACTATGTACATACTATGATAAATGCTGTGTCAAACAGACGTGTGCATATATGCCACACGTTCACTTGTGTGTGAGTTTAAACACATGCATATATATTTCATTATGCCTAGATTTTCTTGAAATTGTATGTTAAAAGACGGTAGTGCCTTGGTAGAGGGATTTCTGGATGTCAAGAGGTCAGAGATAGGACTGACTTTTCACAGCATTTCTTAAAAACAAACAAATAAATCTTTAACAATGGAATCCCATTCCATTTTCAAAATGTAAAAAGCAAAACAACAACTAGCTTGTTTTTTTCTTTAAATAACATAAACATTAAGATTCTAAGTCTTATGTTCCAGACAAAATCAACAAAACCAGCACTTGCACCACAACTGCCCATCCTGCTGGCAAGACAGGCAGCAACAATTGATCAGGATGGCAGGCAGCAATAATGGATGGAGACATCCTTTCCCACTGAGCAGAAGTTCAAAATCCATATCAACACTGTGCTCCTGGCAGCCACTAGAAATCAATTAGTCTTGACAAAGCAGCTGAACGTATTTGCCATCCCAAATCTTTAGCATGACTGCCAGAAATTCCTAAAATCATTGAACATGACTCAGAATATTTCCTCCATGGAAGATGATCCTGCTGAATCTTAATTCTTTCCTGCTAATATACCCCCCTCCTCCCAATTCTCCCTGCTCTGGAAAGATTTGGAACCTTTCTAGCCCATCCCCCACCCCCATCTTGTTACAGAAAATGAAAGTCTCGGAGATTTAAAGACTTGCTCAAGGTCACAGAATGAGTTTGCATCGAATTTCTAGTAGTAAAATACTGCAGTCGAGAGAGCAGACTTTGGAGTTAGCCAGCCACGGTGTGAATTCTCCTTTGCATCTTACCAGTTGGGTGACCTCACCTCCCCTAGTCTCAGTTTCTCCATCTACAAAATGGGGTTACATGGAATGCCCAGTTCACAGGGTGCCTGGGAGAATCCAATGAGTGAATGAATGGGAATGCCTGACACCTAATGACAGATTGATAAATATGGTTGTGGTTGAAGTTGTTGTAAGTGTCACCAAGAGGCTAAATTAAGACTAAAGAACCCAAGGGCTAAGATAGAACTGTTTCCTTTTCAATAAATCTCAGAAACAAGGTTATCAAGCTCTCAGGCTGGTTTTAGTCCCTCAGTGTGGGGAGAGATCACAGACCTCAGAGCCCGTTGTGTGTGTGGTGTGTGTGTGTGTGTGTGTGTGTGTGATAATTCCTACACCAGGGCTGCTGGGAATCTCATGAGATCGTGCGTGGGAGGAAAGTGTGTGGCTTGTAGTAGGTGCGCAATAAATGGTAACAGTTATTTCTTGACAAAGTGACTGAGCCAAACATTAGAAAACTCATTGCTCCCCGAGTCATTTTATCCTAATGGCCCTAGCTGCAAAGTGAGTCCAATAAACTCAGCCTGTAGGCTTGGGGAGAAAAGTAAACGGAGCAGTGAATGTAGAAGGTGAGTAATATTAACAGTACTCTAAATAATCAGAGTAATAACAAGAGTTAATTTTTATTGATCCTGCTTCGTGTCATTTGCTGTCCTACGTTCTTTACACAGACTGAATTATAAAGTGCTGCTGCTGATAATGATGAGGATTAGAAATTTAACAAACACCAATCTAACCTTGTTCTCTGATCCTAGGCGTCTAGACCCGGTCCTAGCTCCCTGTACCCAACGCCCTCCCCCTGGGCAGACGGAGACGTGTTTGAAATAAAGTTTATTGAAGTTTCTGTTGTTATTTACATATGATACACGGTAAATAACAGAGCCAGGCCTCCCCACACCACCCCCTTCGCCATACCCAGGGCCCCCCTCCCCACTAGCCTCGTTAAAAATCATTGCGTAAAGACAGGTTAACTGCTGCGGTACCCCCTCCCCCCTCCCCCCTAAGATGCAAACTAAAAGCCCACGTCCCTTCTCTGCCCCCCACCCCCCACCCCAGGGGCCTTTCTGGTTCCGTGTAGAACACTGTGCTACCTCTCCCTTCCTCCCCAATAAGGGGTGGTGGGCAAATTCCTGGGACCCCCGCAAATCTGTCCAAGAGAGAGGACTGACCCTTAAAGAGGCCAGAGTTCGAGGTCTGAGATGAAAAGGGGGGTTTCAATGGCGAGGGGAGTGCCAGAAAATGGAAGACTTCGAGGTTTAGGGGGTGTCGACCCCCGCTACTGCCTCTCCCTCCCCCGAGCGGTCTCTAGGGGGAAGAGGCGGGCACAAGTGTGGAAATAACATGGAATTCCCTCACCCTAGGGTCTCCATCCTTTTCTTGTGGTGTGCGGGGCTGGATGCACCCCGGGGCTTTGGATGTGCGGGCGGAGAGGAGCAAAGAGACAGAGGAGGAAGAGAGAGAAGCTAAGAACAGCTGAGAAAGCAACGTCGGTTAGACAGCGTCCCCTGAACGGCCGGTAACCTGGAGGTCTAGAAGAGCCCAACAGGTGAGAAAGAAGGAGTCTACCAGGGAAGGAGACATGTGCGTGTGTAGGGGGTACCACATTAATGGTACCCACAGCCTCCAGCCCCCACCCCACCCCGGATCTGTGGGTGGAGCAAAGAGGCCCTCCACTGCACCCAACAACCCCCAAGATTCGGAAGTGAGACTGGGCCAAGAAACAGAGAAGTCGCGGCAAAAGTGAGAAGAGGATGGTTGGTATTCCTGACGGCTACCAGGCCCTCCTCTCCAGCCCTGCGGCCCTGCGAGGAGGCGGCATGTTGGGGGCTCAGTATAGGTGGGCGCCTGCACTGCGGCGGAGGTGGGGGTGCTGCCCTGTGTAGGTGCGCGGAGCCGGGAACGCGGGAGGCTCTAATTTGCGGGGAGGGGCGGGGCCAGATGAAATGGGCGGGACCTGTGGAAAAGAAGGAAGAGCTATTTGGAAGGGGCAGGGCCCAGCGGAGAAAAAAGGCCGGGAAGGGGCGGGGCCAGGGCGACGGGGCGGGGCCTCTGGGAAAGAGGGCGGAGTTAAAGCGTGAGCGGTGCCCTCCAGGTGGGAGCTCTGAGGGGCGAGAGGAGCTGCGCTCGGGAAGGCCCGCGAGGTGGACAACGAGAGGGGAGCTCTGAGTGGCAGGGCCTCAGCAGGGAGAGGTGGAGATGTGCAGGTGGTCTGGGTACTTGATGGCAGGAGGGTAGTTCTGCGTCATCTGGATGGACACGTCGCTGGAGATATCAGAGGGGCTCCGGCCGCGGCGCCACGCCTCGGGCTGTAGGAACTGGCCCGAGTAGTCGGAGCAGTCGCTGAGCCTCGGGCGGTAGAAGGCCGGGTGGGGGCGGTACATCTCCTCCTCCGCGTAGCGCTTCGTGAACAGGTACACGGACATCACGCCGGCCCCCTACGTCAAGGCACCATCAGAGCCCATGGCTGGCCCTGGGCTCCCTGTTATCCCTGGACCCAAGATGCCGGGCCTCCAGCTTCCTCCTTCCCCAGAACCCCGCAATTAGGGCCCAGCCCCCTCCTCCTCCAGGACCCCAGGAGTCCAAGTTCCTAGCCCCTCCTCCCCCCGGGACCCAAGGGTCAGGCCCTCAGCCACCGCCTCCCTCTGAATCCAAAGTCTACACCCCCAGCCTCCTCTTCCTCCTGGATCCAGGAATCAGGCCCCCCAGACCCCTCCCATTCAATCCTAGAGTCTGGGCCCCACAGACATCACCTCTTTGAGTAGGAAGGAGGAAGCAGCGAAGGCAAAAGACCACCCGTAGCGATAGTGGAAATACTGCTCAGAGCTGCTGGGCCTGTTCATGACCTCATCATTGATGCTGGAAATGTAAAGAACCAAGCCCACCACCAAGGAGAGGCCTGGGGGAGCGGAGGGACACCCTTGCTCCATTAGCAGTGGACCCCTCGCCGCAGCCCCGGACCCCTCCCCGTCACCTCACCACCCTCCCCTTCCCTCTTCTTCCTGCTATGGCCTGGACTAACTTTGCGTGCTGGGCCTAGGCTGGGTGCAGGGATCTTGGAGATGAATTCTACCCCCCTCCCCAAATTTGCATCCAGAAGCTCACAATGCAATTGGGGGAGGCAAATCTGAGTGTTGGTAAACAGTCACATACATGGTGATACATGATGATACATGATGTAAGGGAACTAGCAGCACCGAGCTGTGTGTGTCCAGAAGAGGCACCAAACCCACCTGGGGGAGGGGCAGGGGAAAGCTTCCTGGAAGAATGACCTTGTCCTACAGGATGAGGCCCAGGGAAGAATAAGAATACTCATTATACAACTCTGGGCAGGGGAAACAGAACAGGCAAAAGCTTGGAGGCTGAGCATGAGCTCATCCACCCATGTGGCTACAACATGGGCCACAGCCACAGGAAATGAGGCCAGAGAAGGGGGTGGGGACACCACCATGAGGAGCCTCACATGCCAGGCTGAGGAGCTGGGTACTGATGCCAAGGGAGCCATGCAAGGTCTGGAGCAGAGGAAAGACACTGAACTTGTATATTCTAGGAGGAGAAAGATGAAGCCTGAGTGAAGGCCATTTGGATAATAATAGCAACAATATCAATAATAATAATAGTAGTAATAATAACGATAACAGCAACAGCTTATATAGATCTTATTCTGTGCCAGGCACCACTCCTAGTGTGATATATGATTAACTTATTCAAAATTCACAACTACCCTGTCAAGTAGGCACCATTTTTAACCCCATTTACAGTTGAGGAAATAGAAGCACAGTGGGGAAGGTGGAGAGGAGAGGTCTTGTCTGAGAATTTTTAAGAGGCAAATATCATTTCCTCAGGATAAACTTTCTTTTAAACATGCCAAGGGCGACTTAAGGAGGCTACAAAGTCTCCTGTGCTAAATTAATCCATGTAATCCTTAACAGCATTTTCCCCCAGAACCTTACAAACACACACTTGTTTATCCACCCCCAGAAAAAATCTAAATTCCTTCCATTGCCTGCAGCACAGGTCAGCAAGCTATGGCTTATGGCTAAATCCAGCTTCCTGTTTTTATACAGCCTACTAGCTAAGAGTGGCTTCTACATAATTAAATGGTTGGGGGAAAAAAATTGAAAAAAGAATGATGTTTTGTGGTATGTAAAAAGTACGTGAATTTCACTTGGTGGTTCTTCAGAGTGTTAAAGATAGAATTCCCATATGACCCAGTGACTCCATTCCTAGGTGTCTACCCAAGAGAACTGAAAACATATGTTCACACGAAAACTTGTGCGCAAATGTTTATAGCAGCATTATTCATAGCAGCCAAAAAAAAAAAAATGGAAACTACCCAAATGTTTATCAAGTGCATGGATAAACAAAATATGGGATAGCCATAAAAAGGAATATTATTCAGCCAAAAAAAGGAAGGAAGTACTGATTTATGCTACCACATGGATGAACCTAGGAAATATGTCAAGTGGAAGAAGCCAGACACAAAAGACCACATATTGTATGGTTCCATTTATACAAAATGTCCAAAATAGGCAAATTCAGAGATAGAAAGTAGAATAGTGGTTGCCAGGAAACGGAGTGGATGGGGAGATTATGACAGGCTGTGTGAGGTTTCTTGTGGGGGTCATGAAAATGTTGTAGAATTAGGTAATGGAGATGGTTGCACGACCTTGTGAATATACTAAAAACCACAGAATTATGTGAACTTTAGGTGATGTGAATTATAATATCTCAATTTTAGAAGTCTATAAATTTCAAATTCAGGGTCCATAAATAAAATTTTATTGAAACACAGCCAGCCACAGCCTGTCGGTTTACACATTGTCTATGGCTGCAATGGCAAAGCTGAAGAGCTGTGATGAAGACTGCATGGCCAATAAAGCTGAAAATATTTATCACCTGGATCTTTACAGAGAAATTTTCCTGACCACTGGACAACAACATCTACATGGTCGGGTGCCTGTCAGCCTCATCCCTGGTCAGTCTCTCCTTGCCCCTTCTACATAGGCCCTGTGAATCCCCCACTCCCCGTTGAACACGTCAAGCTCTTTTCTGCCTCAGGGCCTTTGCACACACTGTTCCCTCAACCTGAGATGCTCTTCCTCCAGACTTCTCCATTCTTTCTGTGTCACCTCATTTAGATTTCTCCTTCCTTGTCACCTCTTTCTGTCTTCTATGACCTCCCTGTAAAAGAAACACTCCCTCACTCAAAGTAAGAAAAATGCAGGTGAAAACTATGAAAGGATATCATGCCTTATTCATCAGACCATCAAAAATTAAAATGCTTCACAATAATTTCTTCTGGTGAAGCCAGGAGAACAGAAGCTCCTATATGTTGCTGGTGGGGATGCAAACACATATATGAATTTGACATTTAGAGCTATGCTAATATTTTATATATTCAAAAGATATTCAACAAGGATAGGAAAAAACTAAAATTGAACACAAACAAAAATAAGTGAAACTGACATAGCAAATGACTAATACAACCACGGGTGGGGGAAAAGTTGTCATCCAAAGAACTTTTGAATACCGTGCTTTGATTGTGTATTTTAGTCTGAAGACACAAAGATCTGCAAAGAAATCATGAACCATACTTAATAGGGATTTTTGTTGGGAGCGGCCTAGGGGTAACAGTTCTGAAATTAATCTGTGTGGGTTGTAGGGTTAGCAGATGTGTAAATATATTGATGTTTTGGGGAGCTAGAGTTCACATTCTAAAAACAGGAAGACACAAGTCAGAATTGGGCAAGGCAAGGAAGAACCCTGCACTGTTTGGCTGCAGTATAAACTCCTGTTTCACAAATATATATATATACTCTTTCAGCTTTGTGTTCTCAAAGATTCTAGAAGCAGTGACACCTTGGCAGCAGTGAGCACACCTTGCACCCAGATTTTGGTCTCTATTGCCATCCCCTACTACATAAGTAGCCAGGGCTCCCAGGAGAAATATCTGATTTGAAGCCTGGGATAGGAGCGTAAACGTGCATTCCTGCCACACAGCCAGGAAGTACTCAAAAAAGAGGAGGAATATGTCAAACAAACAAACAAACAAACAAACAAACAAACAAACACACAAAAACAGAAGCTAGTTTGAAGAGGGTTCCTGATAGCCCAACTGGGGACAATTTGAACATCAAAATGAATAGTAAAAGTAATGGCATATAACACACCGATTTCAAAAAAAGAAAAAAAGTGAATCTATACTGACATATATTTTTAAATATATAAATAATAAAAGAAGAGAGAGAAATCTTCTTAACAGAATTAGAAAACACCATTTTGCAACCCCAGTATTAATACTGGGATTCGGGCAAACATCACCAGTGGACATTAAATCACTGGATGACCGAATTCTCCCTACAGCATACCTATTAATTATAAAGAGATTATTACAACATTTTTTTCCCTTTTTTGTAAAGGAAACTGGCAGATACCAAGTTGGCCAAGTGATAGATGTTAACATCAATAATGGGGCAGATTGACACCAAGACCTCCTGATGTGAGCGTGCCACTGCCTCACTTATTGAGCTCTCCTGCTGAAATTTGTGTAACCTGAATCTACTCTTATGGAAACTGGGGCACTTGACGACACAGCTGGCTGTGCTCTTCAAAAATGTCAACATGAAAGAGAAATTTTTTTGAAGGGCACAGGAACTATATAAAAAATGGAAGGAGATGAAAGAGACACAAGGAAATACAAAGTGTAATCCTAGACTGGATCCCAAATCAAGGGAAGAAACAACTACACACAAGTCAGCATTGGGACAACTGGTGAAGCTGGGATGTGGACTATGTATTAGCTATCATTAAACTTGCTGAATTTGATTATTGCACTGTATTTAGAAAAGGACGTGCACTTATTCTTAGGAGATACTTGCTGAAGTATTTAGGGGTGAAGTATTTGCAACTTAC
>NW_011889526.1:213807-225164 GCF_000151845.1 Pteropus vampyrus | reverse complement strand
ATACATACATACATACATACATACATACATACATATATACATACACATATAGATCGATCGATCTGTAGGTAGGCAGGCAGGCAGACAGACAGACAGACAGACGATAGAAAGAGAAAGGCAAAAATGTTAAAAATTGGTCTAGCTGAAGGGTACACGAGTTCATTGTATTATTTCTGCAACTTTTCTGTAGGTTTAATTTTTCTCCAAAATAAAATATATGTGTGTACAAAATAAAATATATGTGTAACAAAATAAAAAATATATTTTATTTTGTTTGGGGATTAGGTATCCCCAAACAGGACTTTTCCCTCAAGGTGCCAATGTGTGCAGACTATTTATTCATTACGAAGAGAAAAATACCCCTTTTCAATGGAGAGCTCTGGTGACTACTACCTTTACCAAGGGTTCAAATTTTGTGCCACTCATGGTGGAACAACCTGACACAATTTGCTACCTGAAATAAAGATATAAAGAACATAGCACCACCTCTGAATCTTCTTGCCAGACATGTGTAACCTAAATCTAATCAAGCCAAGCCTCTAGTCTAGACATAGCTTCCAGGTTATAGAAAATACAAGGAAAAAGGAGCAAATTAAATGATGCCATGAGGACCACAAAAATCCAGGATGTGAGATATTCTACAAAAGGACAATCACAAGGGTCAAGCTGATAACCCCTGAAGCAGTGATTACTCTTAACATCTCAAAAAGAGATAACCAGACCCTATTATGTCTCCGATGTAATGCAGTCATTGTAAATAGCACCACCTATCTATAAAGTATTTTTGCAAAAAAAAAAAAAAAAAAAATCAAACCTGGATCTGATCAACAACAGTTTCACAGGAAAACACAGGGATGGATGGACATATTAAACCATGGCATGGGACTGCAATTGGAAAAATCTACAGTGTGGGAATTCTATAAGACAAATGACCGGATTTCTTCAGCAAATAAATGGCAAGGAGGAAATTGGAGAGGAACTGTTATAGACTAGAAGAGGCTTTGGAGATCTATCAACTAGATGCACAAGTGGAATTTGGGTCCTGATTTGCAACAAATAAACTGTAAAAAAAGCATTAATGACACAAGTGGGGAAGTTGAACACTTACTAAATATTAAATGATGGTAAGCAGCTATTCTTAATTGTTTGGCATGATAATGGTGCTGTGGTTATGTTAAATAACAAAATACTTATTTCTCAGAGATATACTGAAATATTTGTGGATAAGATTATTTAATGCGTGAGACTGGCTTTAAAATAATGTAGTGAAGTGCAGAAGGGAGATATGGCAGTATGTCTAAAAAAGGATTCACCATATGCTGACAATTGTTAAAACTCAGTGAAGGATACTGAGTTTAGCATTTCATTATACCATTCTGTTATACTATTCTTTCTATATTTTTATAATGGAATACATTTTAAAAGTCAGTGTTGTAAATAACATAGTGAGAGGACCAGTCTGGACTAAAAGAGACATTAACTAAATACTATGCATGAACCTAGATTGAATCCTGGTTCTGGGAGAAAGCTATAAAAGGCATTTTTGAAACCACTAGGACAATTTTAAAATGGAATAAATTATATTATGGAATTATTGTAAACTTTCTAGGTGTTTTTGCGGTGTTGTGTTTATGTAGAGGAATGTTCTTACTCTGAATAGATGCACACTCAATATTTGGAAATAAACTATCATGATGCCTGCAACTTACTTTGAAATGGTAAGGGGGTGAAGGTGGAGAGAGAAGAGAGAGAGAGAGAGAGAGACAGAGAGAGAGAGAGAGAGAGAGAGAGAGAGAGAGAGAGAGAGAGAGAGAGAGAGGAGAGAGAGAGAGAATATACAGCAAAACAGCAAAACATTAGCAAAATGCAGGATACAGGTGTATCTAAGTAGGTAGAAGAACATATACTAGTGTTCACTGTACTGTTCTATGGATTTCAAAGTCTTCATTAAAAAATTGGAGTAATAAAGGTGACATAAATTAATTTCCCATTACTCTCCTTCCCCTTAAACTACTCTATTTTTCCTTGTGAGACTTAACATCAGCTGACTTTATATTTTCCGTCTATTTGTAATTTTTTTGTCACATATCTCCCCGGCTCCCAGTAGGATGCTTGGAACTAGCCTATCTTGTTCCAAATTGCATTCCTAGTGTCTAGCATGAGATCCAGCCCATGATAAATGCTAATTGAATAGATGAATACACTTGCTTCTCAACTGGAACTTCTAGAAAAATCTCATGGTTGTCTCCCCTTTTTAATCAACCCTAAATCCCACCTCTCCTCAATGTCTTCTAAGAATTAACCTTTTCTTGTTCTGAACTTTTATACTGCTTTCAACTTGTAGTATTCCATAATTTTGACATTCAAGGGAGGGGTCCCATGATGTGTCACATGGTGGAAAGGCATCAGAGATAGGTCTTGACAGGTGAGCAAGTTTACAGGAAAGTAGTAGCAAAGGAAGCCCAGAAACCACACTCACTTGGATACCCTAGTTAAATGCAGGGTGGTTATCTCGATTCCTCTCTCTCTCTCTCTCTCTCTCTCTCTCATTTATCAAGAATGCTCAATCATCAAGTGATGTCCACTTCGCTTCCTGACTTACTCAAAAATCTAAACCCCTTATGCATCTTTGAGTCCTCTGACCCAGTAAAGGCTAATTCTCGATGCCTGTCTCACCATACACCCCCAACTCTCATCTTCCTGTTTTAGAAACTGGTTATTTCTAAAACCCATACTGGACTATATCCTTCTCTTGTCAAAAGTCTTCCATGGCTCCCTGCTACCCACAGAAGAAGGTATTCACTCATAGCCTAACATTCTTTACAATGTGATCGCTGCAAACCACGCCTGCCTCACCTTAAGTCCCAGGTTCACACAACAGCCTTGAATACCATTCTCTATAAGGACAGAGTCAGGAGCCGGGGTTGATGAGAGGGAGACAAATATTCCCAAAGATAAAGGTTTTTCATTATAGATTTGCTTTTAGTAACTGAGAGTTAGGTTAAAACAATGCCAAAGGTAAATTATTCTTGTTGTTCTTTCTCCTTTCTGGCCATTTTTATAGCGGCTCTGGTTCTCCAAAAATAACCTTCTTGTTCCCTCTTTCTCTCCCTCCCTTCCCCTTTCCTTGCTCTGTAACCCAGCTCTCTCGCCTCCCCGCTGTCCACTACCTCAGCTTCAGAATTCTTAGAGCACAGAAGGCAATGACCACCTACATTCCAAGCGACATAGAAACACTCTAGCTTTAGAACAATAGTGTTTCAGGACCACGGAGAGCTGCACACGGGCCACTTCGGTCTTACTTGCTTTCTGGGGTCTTAACAAAGGCTGCGAATACCATCCACACACAATGCCCTAATCATTCTTCACTTGAAAAATTCCCCCTCGCCCCTTCAGTATCATCAACTTGGATGTCACCTCCTGGAATCCTGGTCACTCCCACCATCCTCCCCTTTTCCTCGCATTCCCCGAATTGTCCCAATCCTTCATCCATTCTACAAATATTTCAACATGCACTTTGTACCAGCAGCTCATCTAGGCTCAGCAGATACAAATAGGAGCATATCTGTAAAGGCCTTTGCCTTTTGGAGTTTACATTCTGGTAGAAGGAGACAGAAAACAAATAAGATGACTGATGATAGCAATAAGTGCTACAAAACGAATAAAACAGAGAATTGGACAGTAGAGTGAGGGCAAGGCAGTATTACATAACATACTGTTGTCAGAGAAAGAAACACTAAAAAAGGAAAGATTGGGTCCTTTGAAAATCAGGGGGAAGAGACTTCCGAGAACGGAGGGCTAGTGAGTGTAAAAGATTCAACCTTTTCAAGGAGTAGCAGGAGGCCAGCGTGGCTGAAGTTATAAGCAATGGAAAGAGTGTCAGTGGGTTAGGAAACGAGGTCACAGATCTGAGCGGTAGGCAAATCATAGAAGACCTGCAGGCCAGCATGAGGAGTTTGGTTGGACATATTCTAAGTGCAGTGGGAATTCATCAAAGCACCAAAGGGATTTCAGTGGTGTATAACAAGCTTTGATGGATGTGTAGTTGGGGCTGTTTTATGGCTGACTGCACGTGGACTCTCATTTCGAATCCAGCTGTGTTTCCAGCGTCCAGCCCAGGGCCTGGCATTTTGGATGCCTCTATAAATGTTTAATGAGTGAATAAATGAGCAACACATAGGGCATGTTTTTGAGAATCAGGAGTTAATATGGGTCATACGCAGAAAGCGTGACTCTTATAACCTGGAAAAAGAAAAATCAATGTCACTCCAGCCTCCCCACTCTGTCTTTCACCAATCATACTCAGACAGTCATCTGGTTCTATTGATTCTCCTGTCAATATCCTTCTCTCTCAAAGACATCCTGTCTCCTTTATCCTGCCAGCCCCAGCCTCAACTCAAACCTTATCTGCTATTGCTCGGACCACTGTACAAGTCACCTCTTTGGTTTGCCTGTTTTCCTCTGGTCCATCTCCAACACAGTTCTTTGAGGGATGTTTAACATCCTTTCCTTCCCCTGCCCCAACCCTTCCCTTGCTTTAACCAGAACTGAATGTCAACTCCACCATTTCTCAGACCTCAGGTAACTCCTGTCTTTCTCTCTAAGTCTTCGTTTCCTCCTTGAGAACATGAGGTGTTTGGACAGATCATTCTGTTCCAATATCTAAGATATTAGTACTATTTCCATCCTTTCTTCCCTTTAAATTTTTTTTTTTCATTTCGATGATTTTTACTTATAGTGGAGCAGTTTAGTGCCATGGTGAAAGCCTGGGTTGGAATCCTGCTTCCACAATGGAGCAAATTAACCTCTGATGCTTCTGTTTCCTGAACCAGAAAATGAGAATATAATTGCATGTGCCTTACAAGGTGAAGAAAACGAAATAACTTGATTTGCATAAAGCACTTAGAACTTCCCCAAACCACGGCACTCAATAAAATGTTTATTATTATGGTTGTTGTTCTTACTACTACTATTTATGTTTGTACGTATGCATGTATGCACATATGTATGTATTTAAATCTACCACGTGTCAAGCAGTTATTGTTATAGACTAGGCACTCAATTGAGATCTTCACACCAATGATCTAGAACAGAGGTTGGCAAACTACAATTTGTACCACTGTGTGTTTTTGTATGATTTGCGAGCTAAATAAATGTGGTTTCTACATTTTTTAATGGTGGGAGGAAAAAACAACAAGAGAATATTTTATAACCCATGAAAAATTACACTGAATTCAAATTTCAGGGTCCATAAATTTATTATTGAAGCACAGTCATGCCCACTGCTTCACCTCTGGTTGCTTTGGCACTACAACCCTTCAGCTCAGAAGCCTGAAATATTTACTATCTAAAGTTTGCCGATCCCTGACCAAGATTTGTTCTTTCGATAACTTCATAAATGAAGGCTGTAGCACATAGAGTATGTGGTAGGGTTTGAACCCAGGTCTTTTCAGGTTTACAGCTGCATGTGTCATGAGCCTCTATACCCCAAAACCTTCAAAGTGCATGACTGAATAGCTTGGGATAGGGCTCATAAGTCATAGCCCATGAAATGAACTAGAGAAAGGAGTTCAGGAAATGGGGTTCAGTTCTGTTCAAATTTCTCTATTGTTACATTGGAGGCCTAACTTCCAGCCCTGACAGCATCACTGATCCTTGTCTTGACCTTGGGAAGTCAGATTCTGGTGCATTGGTGTGAGCATGAGTTTTGCAATGAAAAAAACAAAAAACAAAAACCTTGATTCTAATCCCAGCTCTGCCACTGACTTGCTAGGTTGCCTCTCCTGCTTCCACTTCTGTGTACCACAAATGATGGGATTTTCCTTCTAATGCTTTGGGTAAATTAAAGTCCCCATGCTACCTACTCTTGCCCCACTTTCTCTCTCTCTAGGCCACTATTTTTCCATCTGAAAATGATGAGACCTTTCGCTCTGACACTCTGGGATGGTGACATTCAATGTGTCTTAATTTAGCTCGGTGTCTGGCTCCACATGCTGTGCTTCAAGTTTGCACGGAGGTTGCACCCTGGTTTCCCTGGAAAAGATCTCATCGGTTCAGGCTGGAGGCACGAGGGAGGCTGAGCCTACAGAATGCTGGGTGAGGAGCTAGGAGGAGACTGGGGAGGGAAATTCAAAGATCTATCTTCACTATTTGCAGAACCTCCTCTAAAAGAGGAGCCGAGTGGGGGCCCCAGGTGACAGAATGGAAATGAGATGTACAGCAGTGTTTCTTCATAAAATACCAACTGTATTAAGAGGAACTGAATGGAGTTTAATTAAATTATGTTGAATTAATTTGAACTGAATTGAAGAACTGAGTCAGAATGGGTGGGGGTGAGTAGGACAAGATTGATGGAGTTAGAGGTGTCAGAGCTGAGTTGATCGGGGCTGACTTGAGCTGAGCGGACTAAACTGAACTACACTGAGCTGCAATTTGGAAGTGGGCAGCACCTGAAAGGACCCTACTCCAAAATTCGGGACACTTGAGTCCTTGAACACCAGCTTACGCTGGGGTCTTAGGCAACTCCCTGCACAATTCTGGGCCTCAGTACCCCCATTTTATCAAGTGGGTGCCAGTAATAACTCTCAGGCAGAGATGTTATGAGAATGATGTGAGATAACTCATACAAAAGAAAAAGAACTGTAAACACATACTGAACTCTAGCTAATGACATACATAGCGAAATATCTAGGGTGAAGTATATTGATGCCTCAAATAACTTTGAAATGCATAAAAAATAATAACATAAATAATAATAAAGTAGACTGAAGGATGGGTAGAAATATAGATAGATGAACAGATGCAGGACAGAGCAAGTGTAGTAACATAGTATTGGCTGACCATAAGCACTGGGTACATGGGCGTTCGCTCCAAAATTCTTTTGCCTTTTCTGTTTGTCTGAAAATTTTTTTCAGATAAAATGTTGCACAAGAAATAAGCCTCATAATCCGTTAATTGCTAAAATATCAGGAGTGGTTAAAAATACAGCCTCTGGAGGCGAAATTCGTGAGTTTGAGCCCCAGCTCTGCCTCTCACTGGTTGTATGGCCCTGAGCAAATGACTTCATCTCTCTGAGTGTTTGTTTTCATATCTGTGAAATGGGGCTATTAATAGCATTTACCTCACAGGGCTGTGAGTATCAGAACAGAGCCTGGTACCCAATTAGCACCCAGCAGGCATTTGCTGTGGTTTGGTCTTGTCAATAACTTAGTGAAATGGGTGCTGCTATCTCCACCTCACAGGAGGAGGAAGTGGGGCTCAGGGAGGTCCTGCAAGTCCTCTAGGTTATACAGAAGGGAACTGGCTTTCTTAATGGAAGAGGGACCACAGGTTCCTAGAACCTAAAATGGTCTCCCAGCCCCTCAGTCCCGTCCTTAGGCTCACCGGACAGGATGAAGAAGATGCCAGAAACGAAGGCCAGAATTGTCCTCTGTGGGCGGATGTGGCCGATGTTGCTGATGACGAAGGCGGTGAACACGAGGAAGAGACTGACCATGGGGAAGGGAGTGGCTGTCCGCACTGTCTCTGGGGGAGGGGAGAAACAAAGCATGAGGAGGGTCTGAGGAGGGGGACACCACTCGCTCCCCTGACCTCTCCACTTCTACCCCTCAGGTGGCCTTGCCCCTTTCCACAGACCCCGAACCTTTCTGACACTGACACTGCGGACTTCACCCCTCCGCCCAGGCCACACCTCCTTTGACGTGACCTACCCGTACTGTTGGCTCCACCCACTGCCTAGGCCCCGCCCCTTTGACCCAGTCCCTCCTCCTTACCCCACAGCTCTGCCTTCTTCCCAGCCTCCACTCCTTCCCATCCACTCCGCTTCTTCCCTGATCCTGCCCTTTCTCCCAGGACTTGCCCTGTGATCCTGCCCCCTTGTTGCCTAGCCCCCTCTGCCCCCGCTTCCCCTCACTCAGAATGTTCTCCGTGTTTTCCGTCACCAAGTTGATCTCCGGTTCAAGGAAATATTCTGAGGCCACGCAGCGACCCTTTTCCCGGCCTGGGAGATGATAAAAAGGTAGGGTTGGGTCGGAGGCTCCAAAGCTCTAGTGAGGCCGTCAGGGGCAGGACACACAGTGGGGAGACCCCGAGATGGAGATGCTAGGTTTAATCCAAGGGTTACGGTTTGTACCACTCTTGGGGGATGGGGAAGGGGGTCCAGGAGCCTCTCTTCTCAGCTGCCCTAGAGGCCCTTGGATGGAGGAGGACAGGCCTGGAAGCTTGGGTCCCAAGTGAATAGGGGCTGTGGGCCAAGACTCCTGGATCTCTAAAGAGGGTAAGGGGCGGGAGGTGGATTCCTAGAAGGGGAGTTTCTGAATGACAGAAGGTGTAGATTTTTTTTTAAATTTATTTATCCTGCCCATTCAGAACCAAAACTGTCCAGCAGAAAGTTCTGAGCCTTGACTACTGCTTCTAAGGGGGACTGGTGCGGTTCTCCAGGGATTAGGAACCTGGAGATGGTGGCGGCACTGGGCTCTTAGATCAAGGGTATAAAGGGCTAGAAATTGGGTCTCCAGGTAGAAATTTGACTCCAGCAGAGAAACAGGGTCAGTTTCTGGATTTCTGGAACTCGAGGGATGGGACTATGAATAAGGACTCTCGGGTCCCAGGGACAGTTGCGTGCGGGGCAGGCGAGGTCTGTACCTGCGAAAAAGCAGACGCGCCAGAGGCCCGCGTGCAGCGCCATCTTGACCTCCGTGGTTTGGTTCTGCGGCAGCACCGTCCCCTCCTCCATATACAGCCAGTAGTCTGTGCTGACCGCGATACCCACAAGCAGCAGGCCGCAAGCACCAAACACGCTGCTCAGCAGGGTCAGGGCGCGGCTGCTGCAATGACTCATTCTCAGCGGCGGGGGGCGCCCTGCGGGGCCTGAGAGACGGGAAGCTGCCCTAGAGAGATCCGATGGGACCGGCTAGCGTCCCCAATCCCATGCAACCACCTGGAGCACTGGATTCAGGCCAGAGACACCGATCCCCAAACACAAACCTCTCAAATCTGACCTCTGCGTCCTGACCCATGATCGCATCACTGGATTTGAACCCGTGGCACCAACTGTTGACCCTCAACCTCAGGACTCGCCTTCCCAAAACTGACACCTGTGCTCTGGCTCTCCATCCTGATCAGAGATGCCACACCAGACCCCCAACCCCAGGGGAAGCTTTCCAGCCATAACTTTCAGCCCAGATACACAGATTGAACGTTGGCTCCAACCACTGGGTGCCAAATATTATGACTCTGACTAGAAACTCAATATCTAGATTCTCAAACCCAGAGCCAGGCCCTCCAGCCCTAACTTCATGCCCTGACCTGAGACCTTGAGAGCAGACACCGGACCCCACCAGAATCCCTTAGAAACTATTACACTGATTGGACACTGCAACACTAGGACTAGGCACATACCTCCTACCCTTACTCTGTGTCCTAATCCAAGCCACCAGGCTTAAATAACAGACTCCAACAAGGGCCTGTAACTTCAACTCCGAGCCAAGACCTAGGTCCCTGGACTCTGAATGCTGGACCTTCCACGTTGGATGCTGAGCATGTGAACTGTGTAGAAACCCTAAACCGGGCCACACAGTCCTGACCTCATGCCCTGACCTAGCACCTGACCCCTTTCCTTTAGATTTTGTCTTTGAATAGCACCCAGAAATCCCCCACATGGGTCACTAACCAAGTACCCTAACCCAACACCATGGCCTCAAGCCCTTGACCTCAGGCCTACCTAAGACCTTGAGCAGAGGCCCCCACCTAAGTTTAAATCCTTAGAATCTTTTCTTGACCCTTAACTCTAACACCAAGACCTTGACCTGTGACCTTATAACTCTGATCCTGTGCCTTGACCTCAATTTGGTACCCCAGTCTGAGATTGTGGCCCATGACCCAGATCCAAGATTCCAGGACCCTAATTCCCCCCACCCCATATCCAGGTAAGCCCCTGAACCTGGTATGCTGGAGCTCCATTCCAGGCTGCTGGACCCCAAAACACTGAAACCCAGAAACCTGGAGCCAGGATTTTAGATAAACTCTGGAATGTCAAAACCATGATCTGGTGACAACCCCCTCAACTCAGCCCCCTAATCAGAGCACTCCAGTCAAACAAGTGACCCCCTTTTGAACTGAGGATCGGAGCTCTGAACACTAAACCCCAATCAGGAAGTCCAGGATCCCATCACTCTCAAGATCTCCAAGTCCCTACCAGAAATTCTGGACTCTAACTTCCTATGTTAGGACTTCCGATAACAGACCCTCTTCAGCACCCAACCTAGAACTCTCATCCTCTAACACTGGCCCCTCAAAACAATAGATCACAGCTGGGGCCCCCAAATTCCAATCAGCAGTTTGTAGATTCCAACTGGGCTTTTCCTCATTCATCAGCCTTCACACCCACCACTTACTTTTCCCTAAACCACACAGTCCCATGATTTGGTTGACTCAAAGTGGGATCCCCATCATATGTCAACCTGAGACCTCTACATCCCTGAATACCAGAGCACTCATCATCTTTTTAACTATGACCGTTAAGACCCCTCAACACTCCCCTGGCAATGCAGCCAAGACTATAGAGACCCCACTTTTTTTTTTAAACCAGAATGCTGGTAGCCTTAAAACTCTGCCCCACTCCAATAAGGACAATAGGAGTCCGAGACAATGTTCATCATCACCCCCATCCCAGCATCCAGTGCCCCGACCCCATCCCGTCCCCAGCCTCCTGGAAGACTCAGAAATCCAGTCCGCCAGAGCGCCGACCGGCTTTTCCTCCCATCCCCCGTCCCAGGGCTCCAGGGCTTGACTGCCAGCTGCCTGTCCTCCTTCCAGGCTCCTCCGCTCAGGAACAAGCATCAGCAACCCTGTAACCCTGGCTGCCTTAGTCCCAGGTAGCTGACCGCGGCTGGGACCTGGCCCATTGTCACCCATGTCTCTTCCCCTTTGGAAGCCTCCTCTCTTCCTTGATCCGATTGGTCCTCACTCTAAATGGCCCCTCCAGCCTCCAACCTTTACCCTTCGGGACGCCCCCACACTTCCGCCTGGAGCCTACCCCCTGGATTCAGGCATTCGGATCCCCGCGGTCCCCTTCTCCGAGTCCCACGTCCAAACTCCTTCTCCCTTCAATCATTGGAGAGACGCACGTACCCTCCTTTCCGGGGACCCTTTCTCAGACTCACATCCTGCCCTTTGCCCGCACCCTCCCCCAAGACCGCCTCCATCAGGGACTCGGTCTGCACCCCCTGGGCCACAGCCTTTTGGACTCAGACGTGAACAGCACAGTGGCCCCACTCAGGACCCTCGGACTCCATCCTCCCGGATTCCCTAGGCCCTAATGTTCCTCCATTCGCCACTGCCTCCCGAACTCGGGCGTC
>NW_011889526.1:174382-213537 GCF_000151845.1 Pteropus vampyrus | reverse complement strand
GCTCTCAGGGAACCCGGCCTCCCACCCCCCACCCCCCGCACCCGCGGCCTCACTCGGCGGTCGACGCCGGGAGCTGGGACCGGCGGCCGCTCATTGGCTGCCGCGGAGGAGGGGAGGGGCGGGGAGGGAGGAGGAAGGATGCAAGGAGGGAGGGAGAGGGGCCTTGAGAATGGGGGAGGCAAGGAGGGAAAGAATAGAAACAGAGCAGAGCGCCGAGAGGGGCAGGGGCACACGGAGGGGTGAGAGACAGCCGAGGACCCAGTCACACCCAGACCTCGAGGCTGAGAAATCCTGAGACTCGCAGGTCTGGGGACCGGAGGAGACACAGAGATGGCCTAAAAGAGACAGAGATAGAAAAAGAAAGGCAGAGACCGGGTCCCAGACCCCTGCTTCCTCCAGGCTCAGAGATTCTAGGGCCCTGGGAGTGGAGTGGTTAGCGAGGCAGAGACAGGGAGACGCTCAGAGGCCTTTGGCTGAAAAATGCTGAGACCCAGACACCTTGAGTGAGTGAGTGAGAGAGAGAGAGAGAGAGAGAGAGAGAGAGAGAGAGAGAGAGAGACCCTGAGAAGGAAAGACAGCAGGGGCAATCCTGGGGGAGGTCCCCGATGAGCAATGGGGCTCTGGCCAGGCCTTGGGCGGAGCCTGAGGTCTGGGAGGCTGGAGGAGGCGGGAGGGGGCGTCCCGGGCCGGGGTCCCCAGAGCAGCAGGCAGGTGCAGAGCAGAGCCGGGTCCTGCAGCCGCCGCGGAGCCGGGAGCCGAGCCAGCACCCCACCACCACCCGCCGTGATGTCAGCGGGGCCACTCTTAAAGGGGCAGGCCGCCCGCCGAGGGTCTGATGGGGGCTGGGGGCCGTAGGCACCGGATGGGGGTACCGCGGCTGTTCTGAGGAAGACAGTGGGGAGCCCTAGCATCCAATTGGACCGAGTCCCAGAAACCCAAGAGAGATGAAGAGAAGCCGGGCTCATCGAGGGAGCCTGCAAAGCTTTGGAGCTCAGTCCCTCCAAACGCACAGACATAGGCACATCATTCGACCAGCCTGCCGCCGTCCAGGGACTACATTTCCCATCAATGCTGGAGGCCAGGGGCCGCACTTGAGGGAAGGGTCCGCCGCGGTGTCTGCTGGGATGTGTAGTCTATTTGCACTGTCCTCGCCACTCCCTCTCTCGCAATTGGGTCAAGGGAAGGAGCTCGAAGGGCGCATCTGCCTGCTGCCTCGGTCGCTGGCCCTTAAGCTCCCGGGTTCTGGTCGCTTAGGTTTCTCTGTTGTGGAGTCTGTCCCTCTGATCACGTCCCCAGGTCTCTCAGTGGGAGGCTTGCCTTTCATCTACCCTCTCAGGACTCCCCAGGATCTGGGTCTCATTGTGTGTCTGTGAGCTTGTGTGTGGCTCTGGGTGAGTATGTGTGTGCTTGCGTCTCTGTGCCCGGGATCCCCCTCCTTGTGCATGTGTGCCCTTTGGTCCTCTCTGTGGCTTGCTCTCTGTGGGTCCGTCTGTCTCCCTGTTCTTCTGCTCTCAGGCTGTGGGTATCTCCTCTCTTTATGGTTCTGCGCCCTTTCTCTCTCTCTCCGCTGGCCCCTCCCCAGCCTCTGTCTCTCTGTTTGTTTCTGTGTACACTCACTGTCCCACCCCCACATCCCCTTCATCTTCAAGCTTAGAAGAAAACATTCAACACCTTAGCGTCAGCATCCCAAATTTATTCTCCAGCAGCTGTGACCGAATAGGAGAGGCAGAGAGGAGTGTGTGTGGGAGGGGAGGGGGTCCCCAAGAGCAGCAGGCATGGAGTGGGGGCGGGGTTCCGAGCAGGCCTGGAGCCATGCACCTGGCAGGTGGGCAGGGATGAATTTAGGATGGGGCAGTCTAGAATGAAAGCTGACTAAGAACGGGGAAAAGATCCTCCACGCTCCCCAGGAATCCCCGGAGCTTGGAAGAGGGCACTGGAGCACGTGGGGCACAGCCTCCCACTGACTGCGGAATGGAGTGGGGATGGGCGGGGCCTTGGAAGTAGGGGCTTGTCCTGGAATCCGAGTCTGGAATAGACTGCTTCATGAGGCTATTTCCCAGAACAAAAATAAATAAATAAATAAAAATAAAAAGGAGAGATGGAGAGTCTACCAAGATGGAGTCTAGAACCCCACGGAGTGGGCACGGTGGTGATTCTGGAACGTGGTGGAGCAGTCCTGAACACCGAGGTGGGTGAGGGTCTAGGGCTCAGCACAGCAGAATCTAGAGCACAGGACGGCTCCAGAGACTGCACAGAGTTGCGAATGCCAGGGACGCTCGAGAAGGGCATCTAACACCCAAGGGGCAGGGGCCAGAATGCTGGGGAGCAGGATCTAGAACTGGAAATGAGATGGTGAAATGGGGCCGAGGCTGGCGCGGTGGAGGGAGCCGTGGGGACGCCTGGTGGCGGTGGGTGGAATTACATGACTGGCACGGGCGTTGGGCTGATGGGGCTGCGGGCATCCGGGTGCACGAAATCCGGATTCACGTAGGTGAAGCCTTGGAAATCTGCCTGGTCGATGCTGGCCAGAACTAGGCGGTCCGGGGGTGTCAGCGCTGGCGCTGCCCGCGTGAAGAACTTGTCGAAGTTCTCGCCGCTGCGGCCACACTGTGGGAAACACGGCGAGGGAAACGTGACATTTGCCCACTCCTTGAGTGTTTGTCTCTGTCCCCCAAATCTATCTCCCGTCTCCTTTGGAATCTCTGCATACTCTCATGACCTCCCTTTAGGAGTCTCCTCAGAGGGAACCCCGCCCAATACCTCATATAGGTATCAGAGCTCCTGGGTGTCCCACCTACAGGGACCAAGGTTTTTTTTTCTAGAAGATGACCTACCGGGCGGGGTCTAAACGGAGGTGGGATCTCCAACCGTTCCAGCCGTTCCCAGTCGATCCAGCGGAAAAAGCCATGGGCACGGATGGTGGGCTCCCCATCAAGCCCTGAACCCAGGCGCTTCGCAGGGTGTTTGGTTAGAAACTGTGGGGAACACAGAGAGACGGAGAGACAGACAGAGTCCCCCACAGGAAGGCCCAGAGAAGGGGAGGGGAGAGAGGAAGAGAGAGGAAGAGGAGGAAGGGAGAAACACAAGTACAGAAATCCAGGAAGAGAAGAATAGCAAGGGGGTGGGGACAGAGCTGGGGAGAGCGGAAACCAAGACAGAAAGAGAGAAAAGGAGAATAAATGAGAATGGGGTAGATGAACCCCGAGGACAGATGGAGAAAGAGAAAAATCAGGGTCAGAGAAACCCAGAGAGGAAGGGGACAAGTAAAGAATTACAGAAGGGGATGGAGGGATAGAGGAAGAGGGAGAGAAGGAAAGGGGGAGTGGGAAGGAGAGAGAGGTTGGAGACACAGAGAAAAGAGAGAACGGAGATCCGGAGATAGGGGGAAACCCGGAGTCGGGGGGAGAGACAGAGACCCAGAGAAGGTTGGAGATGAAGGAAATAGGGGCAAGGAGAGAACCAGAAAGAGAAGAGGAGAGAGATCCAGGGAGAGAAGAACAGAGATCCAGAGTGTGTGTGTGTGGGAGTGGGGGGAGTAAGGTAACAGAGACCCAGGGAGAGAAGGGCAGAGATGCAAAAGGCGGACAGACATCCCAAAGGACACAGAGGAAAGGGAGAGACACAGAAGGCCCCAGTATATGTAGTTGGAGGCAGAGAGAGGCAATCAGAGAGACATGGAGACAGGAGCCAGAAGAAGTGTGCTTAACCTTGTCGAAAAGCCGCCATAGGCTCTCTCTCCTGCATTAACTCCATAACCCCAGAAGAGGAAACTGAGGCTCCCAGAGTTTCAGTGACTTGCCCAAGATCCCACAGGAGGACAAGGTTCATCTGTCCCACCTGGTCCTGGAGAGGCAGGCTCTGGCCTTCTGGCCCTTCCTGCAGTGAGCTAGGGAGTGGGGACAGCAGAGAAGGATGGGACTGAGGCCATCCTTGGGCTGGAGGTGGCAGCAGGGCAGTAAAATATTGTTTAAACAAAATATCTGTATTATATAAACTTTCCCAGCAGATGGAAGTGAAGTTACTTGAGGAGCAAGAGCCTCTTTCTAATGCATAGAGACACTGTGTGGGCAGCCCTGGATGGCAGCACTTGGGCACATGGGTTGTGAGTCTGAACAATCTGGGAGTTAGGGAGCTCTTACCCCCTTGCAGATGGCCACAGCTTCCCGGGAGAGAGACTTGGGGTAGGTGACAGTTTGTTCCATGATAGCCTGAAACAGCTCCTCTTCATCTTCCCCATCAAAGGGGGGCTAAGGAAATATAGGGGATAAATCAGAGACTTGATGTACTACCTCTCCCCACCTTCTACACCCTCATCCCCCACCATGAACACGACCCCCACCCCCAACTTCCTAGGGAAAACTATGAGCAAACCACCAAAGCTTTATCTTCCTCCCTCTCAGATGCTCTGGTTTCCTAACTCAGATGCTTTCACTCACTGCACCTCTTTGCTGTTCTGTCTCTCTCTCTGCTGTGTAAATCAGCAGGGTGTTAATTAGGCGATATGTCATTTAAACAGAAGAGAGAGAAAACTGCAGAGAGAGCTGTACAAGTATTCTTGTTAGATAAGTGGTCTCCAGTGTTCTGGGGCTAGGAAGAGCAATGCAAAGGCCAGATGCTTACTGTGAGGTCTAGAGTGTTTACATAATTGAGGGGGTCCATGAACTTGGATGGGGAAAATGCATCCTTTTTTTTAAAAAACATCTAACCAAAATCTAGCATTTCTTTTGATTATGAATGAAGGCAACAAATCATAACAGTAGTACTTGTGGCTTCACTGCCAATAGAAATCACAGATATTTTCTTATTAAAATATCATTCATCTCTACTTCAAAATTGCTAGTAGACCTTCCTATTTACTTCCTATTCCTGTGAGATATTATTATTATATAATTCATTAGTAGGACACCACATATATGTCTACATCCAAGTGTTTAATATTTAGATAAATGTATACATTGGAATAAAAAAAAATTTAGTTGGTTAAGTTAGATTCAATTAAATTTTTAAAGTTTTGATAATCATAATTCAATGTAATTGATTTCTTTTGTGATCTTATTATTTTAGTTTTATGCATTTGAAAACACTGTTTTGAGAAGGGGTCCGTGGCATCAAAAAGAGGTGAAGAACCCCTGCCTGTGGAAAGATGCTTCAGCACCACAGACAGCGCCAGGCGTGACCTTCCCCACTGCTTAGCACCTCCTTAGACTACGGACGTCCATTCTTAACCTGTTATTCTTGAGACAACAGCCATGTAACAGCTGGTGCCCTACTCCGCGTTGCCTTTAGATAAGCCAGCTTCTCCCTAGCTTCCCTTACCTGTCCCGCCAACATCTCATACAGCAGCACCCCAAAGGACCACCAGTCGACAGATTTCCCATAGGGCTGGTAGGCAATAATCTATCGGGGGAGGATAGAAGGCAAGGAATCATGCTTTGTGTTTTAAGAAGCCTAGGATCCCTCTGGCTTCACCCTTGGACACCCTACCCACTTTAAGGACTTCCAGCACAAACTCTTCCGCACTCAAAATACCTTGGCCAGAGCGCCATTCTTTGGGAAATCCGGGAAACAAGCTTTACTTACTTAGAACATTCCTTTGGTGCCAAATCCAAAGACCAGCTAAGGGCCAAGTCATAAGTTCCAGCCACCTAAAACATTTAGGTGATTGTATCCTCGCCTTACAATATCAGGTGCACAGGGCTAAATTTCAGAGACCAGAGATTCTTAAATTTGGATGCATTTCAGGTTCATTCCCAGCCCTGAAGAATTCCAATCTCAACAGGCCAGAGTCAGAGGCAGGAAATATCTGTTTATTTTCCAAAACCTTCCCAAGTGATTCTGATTACCAGCCAGGATTTGAAACCATTGACCTTGGTTATTCATTCACGCACTAACATCGAATCACCAGGAAAGATCAAGGCATCACAAACACCACCTCCTCCTTCCACTGAGAGAAGTCAGGACACACTATTTACTTATATGCCATCAGACCTGTAGCTCCACTCCGCTTCACAACGTCAGAGCATACTCTGCCTCCTTGAAATATTCAGGACACAGCCTCGTGACACTCCATCTTCTCAGGAGACTGGCCCGCACACTCAGAGTAACTGGAAATCAACTCCACCGTTTACAACAGTTCAGTGACAGGCCCTGTTCTTTTGGAATGCCTATGAGCTAGTCCCGCTCAAACACTCACCCACAGGCCCCGCCCACTTTGCCTATTTAGAGATCCAGTTTCGCCTCTCTGCAGCTGCTCTCCCTTAGAACTCCGGGAACTCACATAAAGACCCCAGGGTCAGGTTAATGCTAGACTACACACTCAGAGAGCGCCAAGGGCAGCGGAGTTACAGTTACCTCGGGGGCTATGTAGTCCGGGGTCCCGCAGAAAGTGCGGGTCGTGGTCCCAGGGAAAACGTTCTCCTTACACATGCCGAAGTCAGTGATTTTGATGTGTCCTTCGGCGTCCAGCATCACGTTGTCCAGTTTCAGGTCCCTGAGGGTAGGGGTGGGGTGGATAGGAATCGCAGGAAGGGCTGCAGCAGTAAGTTCAAATCCCTCCCCATCGAGGGGTCTTATTTCCTCCATTGAAAGGCCTGGGGCTGCTCACCGGTAGATGATGCCCTGATTGTGAAGGAAGAAGAGGCCAATGGCGATTTCCGCTGCATAGAACCTGGGGAGGGAGGTGTGGCGTCAGAGGTCAATAGCTGGAACCCTATCCCCATCCACCTTCCCTCCACCCTCACCTTGGCCTAGACTCACGCTGCATGGGGCTCCTTAAATTTGCCCAGCTGCTGAATGTGGTACATCAAGTCGCCCCCGGTGACATATTCCATCACAAAATACAAGCGATCCTGGGGAGGAGTGGGCGTGGCTTAGAGGCGAGGACATGACTGAGCAGAGCCGCGCAGAGAGGCCTGGGCGTCCAGCATTCTAAGTGGGCGCAGCTGGGTCGCTAAATGGAAGGTTTCTGCCCACTCCAGACAGACGTGAAAGGTTAGGGACTCACGCAATCAGAAATCCAGAGCAACTGGCCACGCCCCCTGGGAGGCCCCGAAGATTCTAATAAGGCCAACTCAAAATCTCCACCCGACCCATCCCGTTACTCAGAACCACCGGGGTTCTGGTCCCAACCTCTCAGCATTGAAAATTGGTGGCCACTATTCACTGGAAATCCTGGGACCCGCAACCCTTTTTTCCACACCTATTCACACACATAGGCAGTTCTGGACACTTATTAGAAACCAAAGTTGTTCAGGCCTCACTTGCACTTGATGAAGATGATGATGGTGATGATGGAGATAATGACGACGATGATAATAACATAAAAATCCAAGAAGTTGGCCACACCCATTCAGAGAGCCTGAAGTTCTTCCACCTCGCTATGAACTCAGAATCCCAGAGCAGATGCCTGATCCATCCAGGGGGGATGAGGCAGGGCTCCCGAGCCAGCCTCTGCCCCCTCCATCCTTACCGGGGTCTGGAAGGTGGAGTGGAGCTGGGTGAGAAAGTGGGGCCGGCCTCCAGGGCCTCTGCCTCCCAGGGCCAGCACACGTTTCTCCACCAGGGTGCAGTCCACATCATCATCCTGTACAATCACGTCTTTCTTCAGGATCTTGATGGCGTAGAGCTCATCGGAGCCCCTACGCTCGGCCAGCATCACCTGGAGACACAGGCCCCAAAGGCCCAGTCCATTGTGGGAACCTTAGGGGTGCAGGTCCCTACCCCTCCCTTTCAGAGACACAGGAACGGGAATTCCAGGTCCTTCCTCTCTCTCTCAGGGGACACTCTGCCAACCACTCCCTCAGGGAAAGCATCCGTATATTTATACCTCCCTTCTCCAGGGCCCCAAGGGGCCTATCAGCTCTCTTTGGGGACTCAGTAGCCTAGTGTCACCTGCTTTTTACTTTCCCTCTAAGGACCAGAACATGATCTCCCCCCAGACATCCCCCTCCCCCACAGCCCCAGGGGTCCAACCTTCCCAAAGCTGCCTTTCCCCAGAACCATGAGGAAGCTGAAGTCGGAGATGTGCAGACGTCCAGGACTCGCCCCGAAGAAACAGCGCTTGGAGTCTGTGGGACTAGGGGATGGGGAGGGGATGGGAGAGGAGGAAGGACCCATCCGCACTCGCTGTGAAAAAGGGGAGAAATCCAGAGGTAGTCAAACCCCCGACAGGGGGCGTAAGGGGCTGCCCTTAAGAGAGACAGTGTCCAAGAATGAAAGAGGTGGGGAGAGATGAAGAGAAAATAAAAGTTGTTCCCACATGCTCAATTTGGCTTAAGAACATTCTATGACTTCCTGTAGCCACAGGGTTCATTTATTATTTAACTAACCCTTAGAGAGCTGACTATATGTCATAAATCCTCTGGAAAACCCCGTTATCACCCCCACTCCATTTTAGAGAAAACTAGCACAGAGATGTGAAGTAACTTGCTCCAAGTCACACAGTGGGTCAAACACAAAGCCGAAAATCAAAGTCCATTAAAGCTGGACCATTTGTTCTCCTCCTGTCTGTTTCTCCAGCGGCACCCAGCACATGGCTTAGAACAGAGGAGGTCTCAGCAAGAGGGTAGAGAGTGGTGACCTCGGGAGGTGGTGCTGAATGTAATCCCTATTGCTCAACCCTCAGAGCAGACCCAGGATCTGAACCCACCCACACTGCCCCCCTGGCTAGGCTACCTGCTGCTCCTACCTGGTCTTCAAGATGGGCTTCTTCCTCCTTCCACCTTTGCCTTCCACCATCTAGTCTACACAGAGGCAGTCATGTTGTTCAAATCTAAATCATCTCAGGCTACCTCTGATATCCTCCCAAATCACTGTTTAAAAGCCAAAATCCTTCCAGTGAATGACACCTTCGTCTTGTGCTTCCTCCTCCCCCAACCTCTCTTCTCTGCTGCGCTAGCCTGCCCCAACCTCAGGGCCGTTGCACGAGCTCTTCCCTCTGCTTGGAACTCTCTTGTCTGCTATCCTCATGGCTCATTCTCTCACTTCCCTTATGTGTTTGCCACATAGTACTCTCTCAGGGAAGCCTTCTCTGCTTACTGCCGTTAAAATGACATAAACTTCCCCTAACAGCACTCCCTATCCTTCTCAATGTTTATTTTTCTCCACGTCATTCATGCCTTCTAACATGTCGTTTACTTCTTTTGTTTAATGTTTTCCTCCCTGTGTAAGCCCCACGGGGGCAGGAATTTTTTTCTCTCTCGTTTGCTGCTATATCCCCAGCAACTAGAACCATGCCTTGCCCACAGAGGGGCTCAACGACATATTTTGCAAAAGAATAAATGAGGAAGAGAGCATTTCTTCCTTTGGCCTGGAAGTCTGGTCTCCCTTTCTTTGGCTTGGAGAATCCTGCCCCTTATGTCTCTGGGAAGCTTTCTCTGACTCTCCCAGGTTGTGCCAAGTGTTTCTGGGACCTCCCCCTTGGTGTCTGAGGCCCCCTCCATTATCAAATGCATGCCTTCTGGTGGTGAATGTCTCCATCTGTAACTTTCCCCTACACTAGAAGAGGAGCAAGCACCCCAGGAAATGGCCTGATTCTACTTCTAGAACAGGGCTTGTCTAATGAGACACCTCCAGAAATAGTGAGTGAGTGAATGGAGGAGAGGGAGGCCACAGTGATAGTAGAAAATGCAAGGATCAATTCAGGTGTCACCTCAGGGAAGTCCTCCCTGATCACCTCCTCCACCACCCTCAGCTGGGTTAGTGCCTCCTCTATGCTTCTTTAGTGCCCTGGGTTCTGATTTGGTCCATTATCTTGCAATTTAAGTATCATATCATTGTGACTCTGTCCCTACCTTGGGGAGTTGCCTGAGAGTCAGATTCACCTAGGATTACTCAGCAGCAAAATCCTGCCACCAAGTATGCACTCGGCTAGTGTGTGTAGAAATAACGACTTAATCGGGGGAGAGAGATATAGAGTACAGGAATGAAACTGTCTCCATTCCAGGCCTCAGCTCCACTCACCTCATACAGTTCCAGGGGGTAGTTACAGGCCTGGGGGCGGGGAGAGAAAGCAAGTGTCAGAGTCCCAGAGAAGTAGGAGATTGCCCTGGAGCAGTGGTTGGAAGCCCCCCAAACTCCCGAGCCACAGGGATAGATAGGAACTTGAATTCCCATCAGACCCTGGGGCAGGAGTTTCCTAGAAAAGCAGTTGAAGGAGCCCCAGGATATTCTGGTAATCATAGTACCAGGACCAGTGAGCCACCAACAGTGGCATATGGGAAAGGCCAGCTCTGAACTGTGGGGGGCTGGGCTGGGCTCCCCTTGGAGAAGCCAGGGTCAGGGTACCTCAAACTTCTGGAGGAGGCTGCAGTTGTCAGCATCAGCCACCGGCACATTGTAATATTCGCCCTCCTCCTGGTTCAGTAACTTGTACCTGACATACAGACGGAGACCAGAGCCGGGCAGGAGTGGGGATGATGGGTGGGCCGGGGGACCCATGGGAGAGGCAGAAACATTAGAAGTGGGGAAAGAGACACAGAGAGACAGACACAAAGATGGAGAGAAAGAGTGAGATAAGGAGAGAGGGGGATAGGGTGAGAGAGGAGCTCAGGGGGAGAATAAGGGTGGTCTAGAGGGAGACCACACAGAGAGACAGAGGTGGAAATGCTGAGACCACCCGCCCCATCCTGGCCCTCACCATCCGTCCACCGGTGCCTTGAGCAGCTCTGAGACACCAAAGGACATGGCGCCCATGAAGTCATTGCGGGAGGTCCGGTCCCAGTCCCACACCTCCACACTGAGCCTGCGTTCCACATCCCCTGGCTTCAGGTTGCTGGAGAAGGGTGGGGCAGAGTGAGGGGCCCAGTCCCAGGCTCCCCTACTTTCCATCCTCGCTACTGGAGGAGGCAGTTAACCCAGCAAGCTGGAGTCTGTTTCCTGCTCTGTGAAGTGTCTTTCCACTGCAGTCCTCAGGTAGGGGATCTCTCTGCCAACATGGGGCCCTTAGTAAACCTAGATAGCTCTGTCTCTCTTCCTTCCTCACGCGGCACCCTTGGCCCCTTCCCATCCCTGTCTCCCGGTTGTTTCTCTCCTACTGAGAGTCTCTGTGCCCCTCTCTTCCCTCCAGTCTCTATTCTTCTGTCTTTTTGTCAGTTTTCTTTTCTTCTCCCTGCCACCCACTCCCCCCCCCACCCACCGCCCCTCTGCTCACAACCCCCCCCACCCAATTCTGTCTATGTCTCTCTTTGGGGCTCTCTCTTTCTCTCTCAGTGGTAGGCTTTGATGGATATTAAATACATAGATGTCTGAAAATAAATAAATAGATAGATAGATAGATAGATAAATAAATAAATAAATAATACACAGATGTCTATCTGTCTCTAAGCTTTCAGATCTCTATTCCTCTCCCCCAGTCACTCGATTCCCTTCTCCCACCACCTTTTTCTGCCCCCCTTTTGGGTTCCTCTATCCTCATGCCTCACACCAGCTGCTCTCTAGGGGCCACCAGGACCCTCAGATCATCTTGTCAGCTATCACAGCCTCCCCTGTACCCGAGGCTCACAACACAAAGGTCTCGTTCCACACAGGGTTCAGCGTGGCTTTCACGGTCCGGGTCTTCTGTTTTGTCAAATTCCGAGGGTCTGGGATGAGCTTCAGTTTCACATAGGGGTCAGACAGACCATTGGGATCCATTGGGATGAGATTCCGGGCCTCACCAACTGTGGAGGAAGGTGAAGGAGAGTAGATCGGTTAGAGATCCAGGAGGCGCTTCTAGCCCTTCCACACCAAGGATTCCGAGCTCTCAGCCGTCTGTCTCATGACCAGGTGTCTTTGATGTCTTACCTGTCCACTACCTGGAAGACAGAGCACAAAGCCCTTTTCCCAGCCAAGGACCCCGAAATCAGCCCCTTCCTCCTTTACTACCCAGGAGTTAGGACCTGGCCGTATCAGCATCGGTAAGCCCGACCCTCTCATCCCTCCCTCTCAAGGACCTTGACGCCTCTAAAGAGCAAGCATTAAGAGGGCCTGAAAGTTACCCGAGGCGAGGCTGGAGGCGGGGCTGCCAGCTAGAAGGGGCGTGGCCGGGCAGTGTCAGCCTCAGCAGGTGGGGCCGGTGGGCGTGGCCTCCGAGAGGGGCGTAGCCTTCCCAGAAGGGGTCGGGCGCCGCGCAGATAAATTCCACCTGCCCCGCACATGTAGGTGACAGGGCGGAATCTCACCCGTGATGTGGATCTCATCTGCGGTCGGAGCCCGGATTTCCAGCTGCAGGCGCCCGCGACGCTCTGTGTGGTCCACGCCGCACAGAGAGGGCACGCTGCGCACGCAGCGCCGATGCACGTTCATCTCGCAGCCTGGAAGGGCAAAACTGGGGTTCTCGCTTCAGGCTCTTCCCCAGGCCCCAGACTCCATCCCTCCAAGACCCAGACACTGAGCTTTTGAAGGGGCCCCAGAAGCGCCAAGTTCTGGCTTAAGCAGCAAGCGCAGACTCACAGGAGCATTTCATGCCCTGATGTACCAGCCCGTAAAGGAGGGAGCCGCAGTGGTCGCAGAAGGTGGGGCTACTGTAGCTGTGCAGGCGGAACTTGTGCTTGTTCCTGGGATCCTGGGGGCAGAGAGGGGCCGGTCAGAGGTGCGGCAGGAGATATTCCTTTGAACCCTTCCTCCTTGCTCTCTCAGTCTGCCTGCGGCTGCACACTCATTGGCTCTGCAGTATTTATTGAGCACCTACTGTGTGCCAGAGACTGTTTGGGTGCGCACTGTTTGGGTGCCAGGCCCCTGCCGTGAATAAAACAGACAAGAACTCCTATCCACGTGAAGTTTGCTTTCTAGCAGAGGAAGAGAGAAAATAAACGTAACGAATAAAATATATTGTATGATGGATAGTAATAGGTGCTCTGGAGAAAAATGAAGCGGGGAAGGGGACTGCCAGGGATGTGGGGGGGGGGCGCGGGAACTGAAATTTGAAATAGAGTGATCAATCAGGGAAGGCATCACTAGCAGGGTGGCATTTGGGAATAACATGAAGAAGGTGGGGTTTCCAACGTTCCATATAGCCCCTACACCCCCACCTCCCACAAGCTGTGCTTTGAGGACTTGTGGGCCACTATGGACCCCAGATCAGCCTCTGTCAATGTCCTCCCATTGATGATCTGCCTTTTTCGAGCCCCTGGTGGGATGGAGAATCTGACCTCTCAGTAATACGGCCTCAGGCATCCTAAGTGAAAGACTAAGTGTAAACCATGCCACAGGGGCTGGCATGTTAAATGTGCTCAGTGCTGTTACTTTTATTGCTGAAGTTATTATTAGTGATTTTATTGCAGTCCCCCAGTAGCCATGGGTTTAAATATGAGCTAGGCTATTTCCCAGCTGTGTGATTTGGGGCAAGTTCATGTCCAGTTTTGAGCCTCCTCGGCCCAGTGGAAATAAACAATCTGTATCTTAAAGCAATGCTAACTGTCTAGAGTCCAATGAAGTAAGAATTTAGGGCACCAGGAAAGCAATCCTCCTTCCACTCCCTGGCAAGGTCTTAGTGTGAAATCATTTGATATTTGCCTTTTGTGAAGAATGAATTGCAAGTTATCCTAGGGTGAAAATTCTGGACACTCTTGGACTTTCATATATTTGGCAGTTTAGTGGAGACCCTATTTCAAATGATACTTAAGTGGCAGGAGGGTGTTGGCGGTTGCCACATGTTCAACTGACTCAAAGTCTCCTGCCTCGGGGAATGAGACACTGTGTGAAAGCCCTCAGCAGGGTGCCAGGCACATAAGTGCTCCATGGATAGAAGCTGTTGCACTTATTCTCAAGGTGAAAGTCATGATTTAAAAGGAGACAGTCCTGGAGCTCCAATTAGATCAATCAGAGTCTGAATTTTTACTCTGCCCATTACACAGCTGTGTGGGTTCCTGCCACCCCTTCCAGAGACCCAATTTTCCTTCCTATAAAATGGGGGCCATGAACTGTCCCTAGAAAGGAAGGGCTAAATCAAATTATGATTGCGAAAACTAAATCAAATCATGTTTGTGAAGCCCTTAGTCCTTCCTAAGCCCTTGATCCACATTACTTAGAGATCAAAAGCATTAAGAAGAAAAAAGATGCCAGATTGATGTAAAGACCACCTCTTCACTAATTAACCTCTGTTTCATCATCGGTAATAGTAAACATTTTAACAATGATAATAATATGTCTTCTCTTGCCATGTGCCACATACAGTCCCAAGTATTTAATTATTTTGGTTCTCAAAACAACCCTATAAGGCAGGCATGGTTATCCCTCTCATTTTATAGGTGAGGACCTCAAGAGGTGCAGAGAGATAAGCTGACTTGGGGAAGGTCACAGAACCAATAGGTGGAGGAGCTGGGATTTGAGCCCAGGTGCTCTGGCTTGGGAGCCTCTGCTCAGATGAGAACGAAATCAGTACCTAACTGAATAAGCTGTCATGTAGATTCGATTCTATATGGCATTCACAATATCTGATGGGTGTCTGAAAAGAACACTGGATGAATCAGAAGTAGCATTGGTCGTAGAGTTGGGCAGGTGAGGTGGCCAATCAATAACATAGATAGGTGCTGGTAGACAGTGGTGCTCAATATATTCTATAAAGTCACATCTTCTATGTGAACTTCAATTTTCCTCACCTGACAAGCTGGCAAAATTACTCATAAATCTCTGTGATGTTATCTCTCGCTCTCACCCTTTCTCTTTCTTCCCCTCCCCCCACCTCTCTCTCTTTATCTAGTAATTATAAAACCATCTCCAACCCTGTGCCAAACCCTGGGTTACACTTTTAACCCACCTGACTTTATTGAACTATGAAAACAAGCCTAGGATGTCTAGATTTATGCTGTCCCATACAGTAGCCACAACCCACATGTGGCTGTTAAGTTTAAATCAATGCAAATTTAGATTTCTGCCCTTCAGTCACAGCAGCCCCTTTCAAGTGCTCTCTAGCTGTATGGCTGGTTGCTTCCGTATTGGACAGGCAGATACAGAAAACTTCCATCACTGCAGAAGGCTGTGTGGGTCAATACAGACCATCAGCCACACTTTATAGGGAGGTGTGGGGGTGGGGGCGGAGACTGAGGCTCAGAGAAAAGAGCCCCACAGCCAGACAGAAAGTGAAGGAAGGGTCAGGGGTGGGCTGTTTTTGTAAGCCCTGATTGGAGGGATAGGAAGAGAGAAATTGTGTGTGTACGCGCCTGGGGATCTGCACATTCATGTGTGTGCATGTGGGGATCTGTATATGCACATATGTGTGCACATGGGATCTGTATATGCACGTGTGTGTGCATGTGTATTGCAAGATCTCTCTGGTCCTCCCTCTCTCAGCACCTCTGCTGTTTCCATATCCACCATTTTCTATTCTAGTCTCTCCCAGATATCTACACCTCTGTCTCTCTGAGTGTCTCTGTCTCTGTCTATCTGTCTCTCAGTCTCTCCAGGTCCCCTTTCCTTCCTCCTGTGTTGCTGTTGCTGTCTCTGTCCCATCCCTATTCCTCTCTCTCTCTCTCTCTGGGTCTCTATCTTTTTCTGTATCTTTGAGATTCCCCATCCTCTTATCTCGGGATCTCAGTGCCTGCATCGATATTTCTCTCTCTCCCTCTGTCCCTCAGTTCTGTTTTTAAATCTCTTGAGCACTTGTTCACAGCCCACTCCCTCCAGTGCCAGTCTTTGGTCCCTTTGCCCCTGCCTCCTCTGTCCCCACCTGTGTCCCCAGCCTGTTTCAGTCCCCTGATTCCCCCTTTCCAGGCCAAGGGCAGGGGAATCTGGGCCAGACTAGCTCCCCCTATCTCTCCAGCCCCCCTCTCCTCCTAGCCTTAAAAATAGCAGGAGAAATTGGGACGGACGCCGAGGGGGTGAGGGCGGGGGCGTGGCCCGAGGAGGAAAAACCAGGTGTCTGGGCACTCACGTCCGTCTGGGGGCCCTTCCCAGCGCCTGGACACTCGAAGGTCACAAATTCGTGGCATCGCCGATGAACCACAAAACTGCAGACTGAAGGTGAGAATCATAGAGCCACAGACAGAGACCCCAACAGAAAGAAAACTAGAGAGAGAGCGACTGACAGAAAATCAAGGGAGAGGCTTCTCATGCAGAAAGACAGAGAAGCCAGGAGATGGAAATTCAAGAGATGGACCCAAAGACAGAAACAGAGATGCACAGAATCACAGAGAAACACAGAGCACGGAGAACCCAGTGCATACCCACAGCCAAAGGGAGACAGAGACCGGGAGAGACAAAAAGACAGAGACAGAGAGAAAATAGGATCCTACTGACAGACACAGGTTGGCAGACAGAGATAAGAATATGAGGAGAGAGGCAGGCAGATAGAAAGAGAGAAAGCACTGAGGGATATCCTCCGCCAAAACAGAGAGCAGAAACTTGGGCAGAAGTGAGTCTGGGGGCGCCGTGGCCAGCCGCCCCCCTTCCTGACTCACTCTGTTCTCAGCAGTGGCAGCTGGTGCTTTAGGACTCAACCCCCTCTTCCGCTCTCCCCGCTCTGCCGGCCTGCCAGGCCCCCACCCGCCCATCGCTGACCCCACCCCTCCTGCCCCTGCCTAGGATGGTCGATGTTGTCATGGTGATGGCAGCCTGGGAGGGGCTCTGACTTGCATCTTCAGCACCCCCTTCAGCTCCCCTTTTCCAAATCTCCCTGTTCCCATGGCAACAGATTCTCCAAATATCTGTCCCCACCTGGAGCCGGCCAAGGGAGGGGCCCCCAGCACCACCTCCGCGCGGCCCCACTACCAGAGCTGCCTCCCCACCACAGCCTGTGTCTCTGCCACACCCCCCGCCCCGGGCTCCCCCGCGCCTCTCTGGGGACCAGAGAACACGTGTGTCAAGCAGCCTCAGCTGTGGCGCCCCAGCCTCCACCCTCCTAAGGGTCCCAGGAGTCCAGGTCCCCAGCTCTTACCTTGACATTGCAGGCCCTGTTTTCCAATCCCCCTGCAGAAGGACCAGAGGTCAGTGCAGAAGAGGGTACCTGGAGCCCTCACATCTGCGAGCCGCTGGAGGCCTCTGACCCTCCTCCCGCAGGAGTCAGGAGTCTAAGCCCATCTGCCTCCTCTTTCTAGAACCCAGAAATTCTGGCCCCCAACGCATCCTTCCTCAGACCCATAGGTCTGGGCCCCCTGCCCCTCCTCCCCTAGACCCAGGAGTCCAGGTCTCAGCCCCCTCCTACTCTAGGACTAAGAGACTAAGGCTCCCTCTTTTTCATTACTTGGGAATCTGGTGTGACAGGGGTCTCCAACCTGGTCTCCACATCCCTCTGGCCCCCAGCCCCCTTCCCTCACCAGATGAAGTCGGTGCAGTGGCTGCAGAAGGTTGGCTGCTTGAAGAAGCGAGCGGTGAACTTGTGGCTCTTGACTTCGTGGACCACCTTCTGCCTCAGAGCCCCCTTTCTGCAAAATAGGGGCCGGGGGCCCCCCTCTGAATCGCCGCCGCCGGGGCCCAGGCCTGCCATGGCCCCAGAAACGTCGCAGGGACCAGAATCCTGCCTTTCTGGGGAAACAGGTGGAAGAGCGAGGAGCTGGAGAGTCGGAGAGCAGAGGAACCACTGGGAGATCCCGAGAAGTGGAGGAGAGGGGCGAGGCACCTCCAGGAGCAAGGGTGAGGGGCAGGCAGGGCCCCCGGGCGCGCCCAGGGGGAGCGGGCGAGTGGGGCACAGAGCCCAGGGTAGGGGCACGAGCAGCCGGAGGCACCGCGGCGGTGGTGGGAGCTCGGGCTCCAGCACCTGCTGAAATGTGGGAGACCCGGGTTGGGGGGAGGCGTTACCATGACGACCGAGGGGCGGGGATTCGGCTTAAAGGCGTCCCCCTCCCGGAACACGAGACGAATGTCCTCCTCCTACCACCCCCCTCCCCCGACACACACACACACACACACACACACACACACACACACACACACACACGTGCGCGCATCCCTTCCTGGGGCTGGCTAGAGGGAGGCGGCATCCTCGGAGCCGCGCAGTCCCCCACCCCAATCTGTCACCTGGCTTGCCTTCCAACCCCACTCAGGTGTCTCGGTGGCTCCCGGTAGCCCACTGTGGCTCCACTAGGTCTCTATGTCTCTGACTGTGTCTCTCTGTTTTAACCCACAAACTTTGTATTCGGTGCTGGGATCCAGTGGTGAACAGGGAGGCTTGGTGTCTCACTTTTCTCTGCTGCCACCCCTCTTGACGTCTCTCTCAGGGCCTCTGTGCATTCCTATGACTATGTCTCCCTCTCGGAGAGTCTCTTCTCCTGGTCGCTGTTCCTCTCCCTGTATTCCTTAAGTACCCCCACCCCCACCCCGCTCTGCCGTCTCTGTTTTTGTCTTTGGGTGGGTGGGTTTTCATTTCCTTGCCTCTGAGAATTTCTGTTTTCTCCCATCTGTGTCTGATTCTCTGGGTCTTGGTGTCACAACCCTTCCTTAGATCTTGATGTCTCCCTCTTTTTTTGGGGGCTCTCTAAATTCTTGCTGTCTCTCCCTGTGTCCTTGTCTCTGTAAGTGCTTTTGTCTCTGTCGCTGATTCTCTCTCTGCTTGCCCCTTCCTCCTAAACTCTCTGTCCCTCTCCTGATCCACTGACTGGCAATCTCTCCCCTTTGCTGAGAGTCTCTCTCCCTCCCCCCCCCGCCCCTTTTGTCGTTTTCCCACCCTCTCTCTATTCGTCTCTGGCTCTATGAATCTCTGTTTCTGGGCGTTTCTCCTTCCCTCCGTCTCCCTGTGATTCAGTGCCTTTCCCGCTCTCACTCCGGAGTTCTCTGAGGGTCTCTCCGAACTGCGGCCCTGCGTGTCTCCGCCTGTGGCCCCTCCGTCGCTCCGCCACTGCCTCTGCGGGTCTCAGGTAGTGTTCCGCCCCACCCCACCCCCACCAGCTCCGGGGCACTTCCAAAGGCTCGCTCAGGGAGACCCGCTGTTGCCAAAGGCAACCAGGCCCGCCCCCGGCTGCGGGGCGCAGTGCACGCCGGGACTTGTAGTCCGAACTGCTGGGCCGCCCTGTCCCTGCATGCCCCGGGGCGCCGCCAGGGGACTCGGGACGCCCGCCACACCTTCTTGAGGACTTTTCGGGGTCGGAGTTGGGCTTCCGTAAGCCGATAGGGAGGTGAGAGAATCCGAGTCTTCTCCTAACCCCCAAACATGGGGCCTTCTGACCTTCGAGCCACCTCCAGGCGTCCGCCGCGCCCCAGAGCAGATAGGGGGCGGCGGTGGCCCGGAAAAACTGACCTCAGAATCCCACCGCGCTCTGCTCCGCCAGTCCTGGGTCTCTTCCCCGTCCCCAGCGTTTCACCCCCGGGTTCTAGAGCGGTCCTCTCTGGAGCCTTCCAGAAGGGGTTCAAGCACTGGATGGGGGCAGGGAGAGACAGGAGGACACGCCCTTTGCGGAGGCGGGGGTTGGTGGTCAGAATCCTGGGGTGCACAGTTGCTGAGATCCAGAGGAGTCTCTTCCTCACCAAAACAGAGTGCTTACCTCTTCTGATTAGCCCTTCCCCCTCTTCCGGAGGGACCCCTCCCTCCCTTTGCAATTTTTCTTCCTGTTTTTGAGTGTAGGTGCAGAAAATGGGTGGTATGATCCTGGAATTTCCCGGGATTTACATATTTATGATTCTCAGGCTGGAGAAACTGGCAAGATGACCTTCTGTGGGACAGACACTCATTGCACGAGTAATTCATTTGATCTTTACCAATTCATTTGCTCTCCTATTGACCAGATTTGACAGGGAGCTTAGAACTGAGAGTGGGAATATAGGCAGGGTTGGATGCTAAAGGCTTTGAATGCCCACTGAAGGGCTTTGGTATTACCTATAGGCCAGGTGGGATGGGATATGGAAGGTTGTGAGTAGGGGACGGCAGGATCAGACCTGGATGTTGGAAGCACCCTCTAGGCTGGAGGTAGGGTGATCCAAGGAGGCTGGGGCAACAGCTCAGGTGAAAGCGTGAAACCCAAGCTAGGTTAGGAACCTGGAGAAGGGGACAGATACAGCCTTTAGGAGGAAGAAAAGACAGTGTTTGATGAGTGACTGACAGGAGAGGAGCTGGTAAGAACAAGTGCCTGGGCTCTCAGCCCCAAGAGGCTTTTACTGAGATGCGGAACCTGGAAGAGTTGATTTTGGAGGAAAGATGCTGCACTCATATTGGGACACTATGTTTCTGACATGCTCATGAGACTCTAAGGAGGGAGAAATCTTGTTCATTTCATCTTCACCAGCTCTCCTGGTTTGAGAGTTGTTTAGAAGATCCAGCCAGACTCAGCTAGTATTTTCTGATGAGGTCAAACTTGGCTTGGCCTCAGTCCCCTTCTCCCACTAGACCCAGGAATCTGGGCCTTGCCTTCTTTCCTGGAGCCCTCCCCAATAATAAAGCACAGGTCTTCCTTTTATCTTTATATAAGGTTAAAAAAAAATATGGGTGTGGGAGTGGAGAAGGGACAAGGCTTCAGTCTATGATTGACAGCGGGGGCTGATGGGAATCAGAAGCTCCAGGGAATTAAAAAAAATAATATATTTATACATTTATATATATATCATGTTATGCATGTGAGTCCCAGAGAAGCAGGAAGCAGCAGGAGGAAGCAACTAGCACACAGAAACATGCATGTGTGTTATCCCACACTCAAGCAATGCAATTCCTCTATGTACCTACCCAATCCACCCACAAATTTAAAAAATTTGAAAAGAAACCTCCTTTTTAAGAATAGGACCATCTAATAATGTTTGCCCTGGAAAAAAAGAAAAAAAACCCAACCTAACATTCCCTTTAAGGCCAGCAGCAGCCATTTTCTGCTCCCTGCAAAGGCAGTACCTGCTAGTTTAAACCCTGAAGCTAGAGGGCCATATCACTGCCCCTTCTGGTTCTTTGCCAGCTCCTCTGATATCCCAGAGAGTTGGGGTGGGAGGCATCCACTACCCTTTGCTGCCTTTACAGTGGCCTCTAGGCAGTGGGTTTTTAGTAAGCCGAAATTCAGGAGCCAACCTCTCAGATGAGGCTGAGTGCCAGCAGGGGCCTAGAGACCCGAGGTCTGTGCCCCCTGGAAATGACTGATCTCCAGGGAATTTTTTTTTAACTTCAAGAGGAGGTACACTGTACAGCCCCCTCCACTGAGAGAAAGGGGGTCCAATCCCTAGCTACCCGCCTCCCCCCCCTCCCCACCGCACACACAGACACACACACCTACTAAGGCACAGCCAGGGTGGGCAGGCATGCTTTGGCAATGAGGCCCAGTCAGGAGGCCCAGGGTCTGAACAGCTGCATAGAGGGGTGTGGGGTGTGGAGCTCAGCACCTTTGGTGTGATGGTGGTTGAGGAGGGAGAGCAGAGAAGTCTCAGGGATCCTAAGGAAATCAGAAGAAGGAAAATGGGAAGAGGTGATCAGGAAACAGACAGATGAGAAAACAAACAGGATGGCTAGGAAAGACCCAGACAACAGACCCAGTAGAAAAGAAGAGCATCAAAAGAGAAAGGGGGAAACATGGAGACAAAACAGGATGTGGGCAACCAAACCAACAGGACAAGGAGACAGAGCAACAGAAGAGAGAGCAGGCGTGAGAGGAAAGAGTGAGCAGAACAGGACGGAGATGAGAGAGGAGGCAGGAAGGCAATCAGAACTCAGTAAAGAAACTTCCAGAAAGAAAAAGGAATCAGGAGCTCCTGGTCAGCACCTCAGACCCTGACAAAAACCAGACGAGCTGAGTACACCAGGTCGGCCACATAAGCTAGCAGGTTGATGGCTGTCAAGATGGCCACAGCCAGGCGGCAGTCCCAGGGGCACACAGAGTCAATGTGCCTGTTACGGCAGTTTGCATCCCTCCACCTCTGGGGTTGGCCACCGTACTTCTCATCGAACTGGTACAGAGGCCAGAGGATCATGGCGGAGATGTAGAAGAGCACGGAGAGCAGGGCCAGCCCAGACAGGAAGCTGGGGAAGGGGATGGGAAGCATGTTGGTGCAGTCGCCCAAGTTCAGCAAAATGGCCACGGCTGCCAGGATGAAGCAGATGGCGTAGACAGCCACACACCACTCCAGAGCTGGCTTGTGCTTGTACAGGTAGGAGTCGCTGATGAAGGCAAAGATGACGCAGGCCACGAAGGTCTCAACCACTTTGAGCAGGCCTGGCACTGTGGCCATGTAGCCGGTGATCTCACCGGGCCGGGCCCGGGTCCAGGCCACCTCAGTGGCATAAGCCACACACGCGATGCAGGAGAAGGCGATGGCAGCGATGGCGTGGTCCCTTGAGCGGCCATGAGCCATAAACTGGACGTAGGTTGTAGGGTAGATGACAGAGGCCGAGAGGCAGAAGAGGGCGGCGTAGCAGGCGTAGGTGATGGGGAAGTTGCGCCAGGAGAGCGGGAAGCGCTGCTGGAGCCCAGCTAACTCTACGATGATGATGATGAGGGTCACGGCGAAGCAGAAGCACCAGGCGAACATGCACCAGTTACCCATGAATCCTACCCATGCGCCCACGCTGGCTACCAGCGAGAAGGCCACGCAGGTAGAAAGCAGCTGTAGCAGGCGGAGGAGGCCCAAAGGCTGGGTCAGTGCCCGAGGGGATCCCAGGATGGTCGGGGATCCCAGGCCTGAAGATGACGACGTGGTGGTGGTCGTGATGGTTGTGCGGGTCACCGTCACTGGCATGGCTGCAGGGAGAGACAAGGTGTCCTAAGACAGTTCCAACCATGAGAATCCAGGTCCCAAGCCCTTGCCTTCCCAGGGGACAAAGTAACCTGGACTCCAGCTTGTGGGGTATCCCTGGATGCAGGCCTTTCAGTTTTCAAACTGGACAGTCCCAGGCCTATAAAGATGAGTCAGTCACCCAGGTCATAGTCCCTCCTACCCTCCGGCCTTGGGTCCTCTATCCCCCACATTAAAACCCAGGAGTCTAGGCCCCTATCTCTCTCCTTGTCAGGACATTCCTTTTCTCTCTCCAACCCAGCTTCTATAAAATCACAGAGCTTTCTTCCCACTCCAGGCTGCCCTCCTTCCCCCAGGGAATCGGCAACCCTGCCATTCCAGACTGGGCTCCAACTCATCCCCTCTCCAGCCTCCCCCACTGTCAGAAAGAGGCCCTGTCTTCTAGGAGCTCTTAACAACCCCATCTCCCTCTCAACTTCCTCCTTTTGAGTACCCCAGGTCTGCACCCCAGCCAACTTCCTCCACCTAAAGTGAAGAGGAATTTCTCTCTTAATTGGCCAACATTTCTAATCAGCTTTTTTCTGCTTCTGTAAACATGCTTGTTGCAAGGCCAGAGATCTCAGGGTCAACTGAGAACTCATCCTCCCCTAAAGATGTATTGCTTTACTGCTTGTTAGGAAAGATATATTACTTTAGTACTTATTAGATAGAAAATCCTATGATCTGTAATTGCCCATAGCCCATAGCAATTTCAGGGATCTGTAAATGAACCCATGCCAACTGTAACAACATGGGTATAAAAGTGAAATTGTCCCTAAGCTCAGGGCCCAGATTTTCAGAGCACTAGCTCTTCTGGGACTGCCAGCATAATAAAACTGAATTCTTGTTCTCTCTGGGTTACTGCTTGGATTTTCGCTGGTCTGATTTTTGGAGTTTTTGGGATTTTTTTCCATAACAAAGGGGCCTAGATAGCTCCAGCCTCCAAAGGTTCAAGAGTCCAGACTCCATATGCAAGCACTGATCAGTGCTTCCAACCGGACCCTGGGACCCGGCTGACCTCTGGGCAGCAACCCTTCTTCCCACACCCCCAGCTGGAGATCTGGCTCCCACCTGGGAATTTGGATCTGGAGAACTTCAACCCAAAGGAAGTCATGCTTCCTCCTGCCTGTCCCCTCCCCCACAGAGTCCAAACCCCTCAGGAACACAGCCAGCCTGTTCCCCAATTCCAGGGAAACAGTTCCCAGATTCTCAGCTGTCCAGAGCCCCAGCCCCTTCCACTGAAATCTCTAGGCCTCCTGTTTTGCTCATACAGCTTCAGACCTCAGGACTCTGGGCCCTCGGCCCTGAGCACGCCAGAAATAAACTGCATTCTTCAGAACCTACAGCTTTTACTTCCATCCTAAAGACCCCCAGGAAACCAGTACCCAGCCTCTTGGGGACCAGATCTGCCTTCAGGCCCTAAAATGTTTCAGGTATCAGCTGCCACCCCTAAGAAGCTCAGAAGGCTTCTTTCAGCCTCAGGGAAATAAAACTTCCTCCTTCTAGTGTCAAGTGCCTTTAGAACAGGGCAGGGTTTCTTACACACGTCCACGCCTGCCCGCAGGGCGTGCGCTTTCGCCCCGGGGCCCTCCCTTGCACAGCAGCTCCCCGAAGACACAGGAGCCCAGCTCCAGGACACACTTCTCAGGCACAAAGGTGTCTGGGGCCCTCTCCTTGTAACCCAAGCTCCTAAATACTTCTCTCAGGATCTAGGAGTCGGGAATCCAGCCCAGTCCTCTCTTAGACCCAAGACCCAAAATATTTAACCGCTCCCCCCCTCCGCCACGCCCGCCCCAGCCGCTTTCTCTCCCAGATCCCGTAGTCCGGGCCCCCAGTCCACTCACCAGCGGTCTTGGCTGAGGACTCCAACGGAGAAAGATCGGGCAGCGGAGGCGGATGAAGTCAGACACCTGGAAGAGGTGAGTCAGAGCACAAGAGGGAGGGAGAACGTCAGCGTCCACGTCCAGCGCAGCCTCGGCTCCGCCCTCCCAGGACCCAGGCTACTCGCCGGCGCGCGGTGAGGGACTCGCCCGGAACCCGCTGAAAGACTCCGCAGCCCGGGCGCGCCTCTCAGCCGGGGCAGAGCCCGAGGGTGATCCAGGGGCAGCCTCGCCCCTCTCCGTTCCCAAACCGCGGAGAAGGGACACGGAGCCCGCGCGGCGAAAGCGCACGCCCTGCGGGCAGGCGTGGGCGTGTGTAAGAAACCCTGACCCGGCCCGGCAGTCGCCCGGCCGCCGGCGGGAGCGCCGGGGGCGGAGGCAGCGGGGGCGGGCGGCCGGGCGAGGGCCGCATCTCTCGGCCTTATAAGGACTTCGAGTCAGCCCAGCCATCTGGAATGTGGCAGGGACCGGGAGGCGGCGCCCAGACCTCCGCCCCGCGCCGGCCTCAAAAACTGGCCTGCCCTGCTCAGTCGGTCACACGGGGAAGTGAGGTGGGACTGAGTGGAAGGAGCAGGGAGCTTGGATTCCAGGTTTTAGGAGGTAAGGCCTGGAACCCAAATTTCTGTGTCGTTCAACATGAATTTCGGGTCCCTGTGAGGACGGGCTGGGTGCCTGGTTCCCCCAAGAAGGTCTCGAAGAGAGGAGTTACGGAGAACCCGGACCCCTGGGTTGGCCTCGTGGAGACCCCTGCCCACCTTGAGGCCTAACACTGCTCTGCGTTGGAATCCAGAACAAAGATGAGTTGCCACACCTCCCACCATCTCCTGGAAGGCAGATCTCTGGGGCCACCTGGAAGGTGCCTCCCCAACCCCGCCTCTCCCAGACCCGTTAGAAGAAAGTCGGGACCGCCCAGGAGGAAGAGGATGGGCCAGGACTTCTGAAGTGTCGCGTGGAAGACGGGTTAGCGCAGGGGCCACCCTCAGGGTCGCCTGAGCCAGAGCTCAGGAATGCGCGGAGGGACACTCGAGGAGGAAGAGGAACACCCCTTGGGCTTCTCCGCACAGCTCAGGGTTCCCCCGCCTGCACCCCTTCCTTCTCTTCACCTCCACGCGGAGCACCACATCCACCCTTCTACAGACTCAGGATTGCACCCCAGAACCCTGGCCTGTGTTCTAGATACCCAGGGACGCTGGCCTCAGCCTTATTCTCTCTCGGCCGGCTCCCCACCTCTGCCCGCGCTTCCGCAGCGCGGGTGCTCGATCTCAGCCCCCGGCCTTCACAGCCCAAATTCGGATTCTGTCCCCAGGATGGGAGGTCAGTACTTCTGAAGCACAGCCACTCTCCCAAACTCGGGACTCTCAACTCTAAGGACCTACCCTCCTGGGGATCTCCTCTTACCAGATTCCAGCCCCCTTCAACCCAGGATCCTTGGACACCCCATCCGTCTGCGTCCTCGGACGCAGCAGTCCAGGCCCCCCCAACCTCCCCACCGCTCAGACCCAGGTGTCCGACCCCCAGCCTCCCGCTAGACCCAGGTGTCACGATCCCCAGCCCCCTCAATACCCCGCCTCAGACCCGGGTGTCCCGGGCCTCAGCCCGCTCCTCCATCAGACCTAGCAGTCCAGAGCCCCGGGCCCCCTCCTCCGTCAGAGGTAGGACGTGTAAGAGAGTCCAGGGCTCCAGCCCCTCTTATCCAGAACCCGAGTCCTGGCCCAGCCCCAGGCTTTCTAGGGACTCAGACAGTCTGAATCCCAGCCCATTCCTCCTTCCCAAGAATCCTGACACCCGCGGGAGTCACCGCAGCCTCACCTCACGGGCCTGTGGCGGTTGCAGCTGAAGCAGAGGCGACAGCTGAGGACTGGAAGGGTCTGCTAACTGGGTGGGGATAGCAAACTGGGGAGGAAGCGCGGGCGGGGCCGGGGGCGGGGCGGGAGCGCTGAGCTCCAGCGGAGACCAGGACTCCCTGGGGCCAGGGCTATCCTAGCCCGGCCCTGGGCGGAGCCAACACAAAGACCTCGCCCCTCCGGATGATAAATGCACCTCGGCTCTCCAGCTCCGCCGGAGGTGGGGAGGGGAAGGCTGAGGTCATCGTCGCCATGGTGACAAAACAGGAAGACACAACAGCTGGCAGAGTGGGGGCTCCTGGGGGCTGCCCTCTTGGACTCTGCCCCAGTGGTGTCTCCAAGGGAGGCTCTAGAAGGCCGTTGCCACGGCAACCCTCTTGTTTAGCATTTGTTTAAGACTGAGACCCTCAGCCCACATCCCACCTCGCTCACTTCTTCCTCCTCCCTCCCTGCTTCCTCCCTCTCCGTCTGCTCCAACCCCGCCTTTCACAATGGATGAAAACTTGGACATCTGGGTCGCAGCGGGTTGAGTGGAAACCGAGCCTCACTGTAATGGGGTCTGTGGGCTAGGATCTCTGTCTCCTTGCACCCACGAAAAAGGAAAGAGGTACCGATTTCTAGGCTTCTGGAGACTTCTGACTTGAGGTCCCCGACTCCTGGGTCCCCCAAAGGCCAGCGGTTGGATTCCTGTACTTAAGGATCTGAGGGAGGAGCAAAATGGGTCCCCTGATCATCATTTACATTGGGACTCACGGTGCAAGGACTGGTAGGCCGGAGTTCTGGGTCCCAGATGCCAGTTGGTGGGGTGGGGGAAATTCCTGGGATTTAGGGCTGTAAGAGTTGGGGGCACAGACTCCTGGGTTCCACATAACGCCCAGGCTGGGGACCCAGATTCTTGTCTCAAACGAGCAAACAGCTCAGACCCCTGGGTGTTCGGAAAAGATGTGGTTGCAAGCGGAGCCTCTTGGGTCTGGAAGGGAGAGAGATTTCTGGCTTGCATTCCCGGCTCCTGAAAGAGGAAGGGGCTCAGAAGCTTAATGAGGACGGGGCGGGGGGCGCCAGATTCCCGGTTCCCGCAGGAGGGGAGAGGCCCCAGGGGCCGGTGTGCTTGGTCCCAGAGCAGAGAGGGGCTGCGGGGTCCTTTTCTAGGGGCAGCCCTGGGGCCCTGGCACCGATTGAGAGCCGAGAAACCTGAGAGAGCTGAAGGTCTCGCTGCCGGATCCGGCAGGACGGGGACCCGGCCGCCTGGATCCCTCCCTGCCGGTGGTACATACTCACCAGCTCTGCAGTCGTCCTTGGCGTGGCCTTGCTTGCGGCTGCCGCGGGGCGGGGCCTGGTAGCGGCTGAGGATGCTCGGCGACGCTGAGCTAACCGGGGCTGACCTCGCTGCTGCCGCTGGGTGCCTTCCAGGCAGTCGACGGAGGAAGCTTTGAGGCGGAGCACAGGGGTGGAAACTGCACGAGTGGCGAAGGGAGGGGTCCGAAAGGGTCTCGGAGCTCTGTACACCCGGCTGCGTGGCCTACGGGGGTGAGAGGGGCTCGCGGGGACCTGGACGCTATGAGCTCTGCCGAAGTGGGGGGTAGCAGAGGGGTGGGAGGGATGTGGAGCCTGTATTACCAGTTTTGTGCTCCTGCAAAGGAGATAGGCACAGACCTTGCCCATAATTCTGTGCCCTGCGTAGTGAGGGGGTCTCCATGAACCCCGGATCAGGACAGATAGGAGCCAGGACGTGGCATTAGTTACAGGTTCTCCAGGGACGTCCCCAGGTTCTATTCACACAGCTCCTTGGCCCCCAGCATAGCAGTATCTCTCCCCCCGCCCTTCCTGCCCAAATCAGTCACCCTCTTTGCCTGACCTGGTAGTGGCACTCCTGGGATACCCCAAATAGTCCATGGGTGGCTTCCACTCATACAACTTCCTATCTTGTGTTTGCTGGTGGAAGCTTCCCTGCTTGAGGCACTAAAATTTCACAACTGCAGAGTTGAGGACAGAGGCCCAGAAAGCAAACATGTAAAGAGTTAAGTCATGGGGTGTGACCTTGAGAAGTCATACCTCAGGGTTCCCAGGTCTGTGTAATCTGGCAGCATGCATGTGCCACCAGTTCAGAGTATTTACCCATCCTGGAGGACAACATCCCATCCCAAACAGTGTTGAGTGCAGCCTGGCACTGTAACCCAGTCTCAGACAAGATGTGCCTCTATTCTGTGAGACTATCTGCTTTGGGGTGATGGGGTACATGAACCCACCCAGTGACTTCCTAACAAACTGAGTTCCTCGATCAGAAGCAATATTGTGTGGGTTAACGTGACGGTGAATAGGGCCATTGAGTACAGACACAGATGCTACTGTTGGCAGGAGTGTGAAAGGCTAGAAAAGCAAATAATAGCCCAGAGCTAGTAATCATTCCAGGGAGAAAAACTCACTGCCCAGTCCATGATGACATGGGTCCCATGTAATCCTCCGGTGACCGCGTATTTGGCCTATTCACCCTATGAAGAAATCACCCCACAAGTGGGACTCGGCACCTCTTGCTGCTGCCAGCAACGTGGACCTTCATCAGTGACATGGCTGGCTAAGCCTGGCTGAATGATTTTGTTCACAAGCCCATCAAGCAAGCAGTGGGGCATTTGAGGAAATATGCTGACTGATAGCCTCAGAGCGGTCATCTGATCTACCAGATGACTTAATAGCATTCTCTGTAATGGACGTTTTGGGGAAAAAACTCATCTGGGATACAAATGAATGGTTTTTTACTCCTGACACCAAATATGTGTGGGGTTTCGTTTGTTGTTGTTTGTTTGTTATGCCACAACCAATTCTCCTACTCTCCAGACACCAAGTGAGTGTCCAGGGATTCAATTTAATTCTGAATCTGGTTACACTAATGACCAGGACTTAGCACTAGACCCCACAAGCTAAGGGCTCAGTTCCATGAAACCACCCGCACTTCAGACACCAATTGTTAGGCCCAGTCCTCCCATGCTTCTGACCGTGACCCCCCTCTTGGGTTCAATAACTTGCTAGAATGGCTCACAGAAGCTGGAAGTCACTTTTCTTGGTATTACTGATTTATTATAAAGGACACAACTCAGGAACGGTCATACAGAAGAGATGCACAGGGCAAGGAGTTGGAGAGTGGGGGGTTTGCAGCCACCCTTCTGGAACCTTCATGCATTTACCAACCTTCAAACTCTCTGAACCCCATCATTTGGGGTTTCTGTGACGATTCAATTACATAGGCATGATTGATTAAAATCATTGGCCACCAGTGATTCAGCTCAATCTCAGGAGGTCGGAGGTGGGGCTGAAAGTTCTAACCCTACAATTACAGATGGTTCCTCAGGCAACCAGCCTCCTCCCATCCCCAACCTTATCCAGAAGCTACCTAGAGGCCCACAAGAGTCATCTCATTAGCATAATCTCAGATGTGGTTGAAAGAGGCTTATAACTAGACACCCCCTAGTCCTCAGTAAATGACAAGTGTTTTAGGAGCTCTGTGCCAGAAACTGGAGACAATGTGAATATATCTTATATCATAATATCGCACAGATCTTTCCATATCCTGGTCCATTGGGAAGTTTCATTCATTCATCAACAAATATTTATGATGGGCTTCTAAGTGAGAACAAAGCAGGCTAAGGAATGCCTGCTCTAATGGAGATTTTTATGTCATCTGTTAGTGGCAGAGGGTTCGAGATGTAACTTCATCTGGTCATGTGGGATATTCTTACTGTTCTCAGACTATTGGATTCTCAGTAACTTCCTTGAGGTGACTGGCTCCCCAGTTTTCAAGGATTTATCTCACATGTTCTGGCATGTGGGTGTCTTGATAAGACATAGTGTGTCTATCAGCTCCTTCCTGCTTTTTAGGTATTATCAGCATGGTGTCCTCAACACAGCTGATCAGAATCTATGGAGTATTGAAAGATCAAGTATCCTGAAGAATAAGGTGTGGGACAGAGTTGGAGAATTAATGTAATACTAGAGAAAGGTGTAACAGTCCTGCTATCCACCTGTATTATTGTCCTAGTGATGCCATAACAAATCATCACATTCTGGTGGCTTAAAATGACAGAAATGTATTCTCTCAGAGTCCTGAAGGCCAAAAGTCTGAAATCAAGGTGTCAGCAGACCTCACTCCCCACAAAGGCTCTAGGGAAGAATGGCTTCCTTGCCTCTTCTAGTTCTTGTAACTGTATCGGACAGTGTAGACCCAGACAAGATAATAGTTCATTTTTCTCTCTTGTAGCAGTCCAAGAGTTAGCAACCCAAGGTTAATATGATACCTCCATGGTCTCAAAGAGTCATTCTCATTTTTGCTGTCATCTTCAACAAGGGTTTCCATTTGAGATCTAACGTATGAACCAGATTATATACTATGCTGCCGTTGCAGCCAGTGGGAAGAGGAGAAGGGGAGGGGGTTGGCATGCTTCTTATTTTCTAAGTGCGTGATTCTGAAATTGCACACATTCCATGCATATCCCATCATCCAGAACTTAGTTACATGGCCACATATAGTTGTAATGGAGACGGAAATATAGTCTTCAGTTAGGGGAAACATAACACCCATATAAAACTTCTATTATAGAGGAAAGAAATTGGGAAAAACTCCTGGTAACTTCTGCTAGACTCAGGAACATATCACAACACAGATCTTGCCTCTGAGCTTCACACATATATCCAGGTGCTCATGGAGCCTCCACTTGGACATCACAAAGGTCCAAACTCAGTACACTCAAAATTAACAGATGATTTCCCCTCCAAATCCTGCTCCTTTGCAGAGTACCTTATAGCACCAGTAAATTTCACCCCCTCTCCATCCAGCTGCACAAGCTAGAATTCTAAGAGTCATCATCAGCATCTCCCATATCTAGCCCAACACAGGTCTTGTCACTTTTACCTACTATATCATCTCTCAAATTCATCAACTTCTGTACATCTCTGTATTAGCCATTTATTGCTGTGATCAATAATAAGCAATAAATTTCCACAAAATGTGTCTTAAAGGAATGAAATTCTGATACATGCTACAACGTGAATGAACCTTGAAAACATCACGCTAAGTAAAATCAGCCAGGCACAAAAAGGCAAATATTATATGATTCCATGTACACAGACTATCTAGAGTAGTCAAATTCATAGAGACAGAAAACAGAATAATGATCACCAGGGGCTAAGGGAGGGAGGTGGGGAGTTAATGTTTAATGGGGACAGCGTTTATATCGGAGATGATGAAAGGTTCTGGAAATGTTTAGTATGATGGTAGCACAGCAATGTGACTGTACTTTGAACACCACTAAGTTGTACACTCAAAAATGGTGAAAGTGGTAAATTTTCTGTTATGTAGCTTTTGCCACAACAGTTAAAAAAAAAAAAAAAAAAGAATAGCTTGACCAATTTTGAAGAAAAATATAAAGCTGAACAAGTATCAACTTTTAGATTTAAATTAGTTAAGCATAAACAAAATTGGTTCTTGGTCCCACTAAGCCACATTTCAAGTGCTGCCTGTGGCCATCACATTGGATAGCACAGCCTTAAAGTGTGTTAGCTCCTTCTGCTCAGAATGGAACTGAGTTTTTCAGAATGTGCAGCCTGTACCAGCACAGAGATTCCAGCAGGATTTAAATAATAATAATAATAATACATTATAACCAAGTGGGGTTTATTTTGGACAAGCAAGTATGGCTAATATTTGAAAACTATTAATGAGATTTATTGTATTAACAGAGCCAAGTAGAAAGAAATCACATGATCAGCCCATATATGCTAAAAGAGAATTCGACAAAATTTAATATCTATTCATTAAAAAACAAACAAACACTGAATAAATGGGAAGTTTTGGTTCCTAAAAGTTGTTGGACGTCATGGCTCTCCAGGGCTCCTGCTCTGCCCTGCTTTCTGGTGTCAGGATATCTAAAACCCCCACTTCTCAGAATGTTCTCTGCAGGACTTAAGCATATTTAAACACTATAGAAAATGCCTAGTGTTCTGGGGGCTTCCCAGTATCTAAACCCCCAACTTATTTTGGGGAGCAATTCTCCACTGTACGCACACTGGTGAAAGCCGGTGTCTCATTTATTACGGAGATTAGGAAGTGTGTTTGCATTTTTGGAGGGTATGGGGTTGACAGGAGATTGAATGCTTCATGCTGAGACTTTGAATTCAGCAGGACAGAGACAAGGATGTAAGGAAATTAAGAGTGTAGCAGCAAGGGCGAAGGTGTCATTGGTCAGGTGTTCAGCGGAAGGAGTGTCCAGTGGAGCTGGGGGTAGCGACAACCTCCCAGCTCAGCTATGGTCACACAGAACTTCAGGGACGTTCTCTGAGCTGTCTCATCTTTGCTTCCTGCCAAGTTCCCAAGCCTGATTCTCCAGCCTTCCCATACCTCCTGTGATGTACTCAGAACCCTTTCATTAAATCCCCCCTCTGCTTCTTAGATCCAGAAGCCATGTCTGTCCTTTGGAAACTGAAAACACAACAGGTAGAAGCCTTCGTCACCCTAGTGCAGGAGACCCTTGAATCTCCCCCGCTGCAGCCCGAAGGGAGGTTTCATGCTTGTGAGACCATCTTCCTATTCCCCATGATGCAGATTGCATTAACAGATGGTGACTTTCATCTTCCTTACAAAACAGACTGAAGTCTCCTGTTTTGAAGAAAGAGGCTGCCTTTCTTGAGGAATGAGGAAGGAAACTTACTTGATTTGCAAAGCTCTCCTGCTAAAGGTGCTTATCAGATTAGAGATACATTAAGTCTCCATCTATGGAGGACTGGAGAAATAAGCTATGGTGCCTTCAGACAATGCAACACCGTGCATATCTAAAAAAAGTAATAATTAGGAAGGTCTAGTTACCTAAATGGAGTGTTTTCCAGAATACCATCTTAAGTGAAAAAGGCAAGATGCCAAATAGTATATGAGGATGTAACCTTTTGTGTGAGAAAATATAAAAATAAAATGCGTTCCTATACTACTATTAGTACTACTATTATTGTTGTTGTTATTATTATTATTTTGTATAAACACTGCAAGGATATACAAGAAGTTCGTAAAAGTGGTGACCTCTAAGAGGGGGACAAAAAATGAGGCTACAGGTGTGGAAATGAAATGTTCTCATTTATATGTATAAATTTAAATTTTTAAACACATTCACATAGTACTTGTTTAAATTATATCTATATATAGATTATATGACTCAATGCATCTGAAATACTTAGAACAATGTCTCCACATCAGTACATGCTGATTATTATACAATATATAATATATAGTAATATTATATAAAATATGCATTGGAAAGTTCTGGAAAGGTACAAAAGAAATTGGTTCAGACCAGAGCAAAAGGAGAACTAACTGGGCTACTGGAAAACTGGTATGGGTGAGAGACTTATTTTTCGCTATTCATCCCCTACCTTTTTATTTTTTATTTTTGGTATTTTCTACCATAGTAAATATATATATTTTGGTATTTTCTACCATAGTAAATATATTACCAAGACAAACACATAACTATGCATGCATTTTAAGGAGCTATTTATAATCCGCCAGGCAGGAAGCCGTATGATGACAAATGAGTACAGATGCCTTTTTCTACTGAGCTTCTAGGAGAAACCAGGGGAAGCCATTCCTAGGCAAATGTCACAGCTCCCTGTCACAGATCCAAGAGGTCACCTAACCGGGTTAACTTCTTGCCCTCTGGGACCTAGCATGGGGCCTAGAATACTGGAGGCTTCCATATATACACCTCATCTTTTCTCGGCCTTTTGGCTAAGATCAAGCACATAAATACATTTCATTTCAGGGACTCTAGGGCTGAACGGAGGCTTTTGTCTCTTGTGGTCTCTCTAAGTCTGTAAAAACACACAAAAACAACTCGAGGTGGCTTGCGGGGAGCGCACCCATGTGAGGTCTCCCTCAAGTAACCGTAAGGAAAAAACACATTTGTCCTGGATATGGAAGAGGGACACATTTCTCTCTCATTTTTTCAAAGTGAGTGCCACTCACTGAACCGAGCACAGGGAACATGGCAAGCGAACAGGACACACGAGGTCATGACTGCTGTGTGCACACGTTCCAGGGAGAGGCAGTATAAGCAGACACACACACACACACACACACACACACACACACACGATTGTTTTTGGGTAGCCAAGTATACAGTAAGAAAATAAAGGGATGTGGAGGCTCTTGGGGGCCCGATCTAGACTGAGTGTTCAGAGAAGGGCCTTTTGAGAGGGTGACCTTGGAGCTGAGAGGCAAGGAATGAGGAGAAACCACCACCCAAAGAGTGGAAGGAAGGAGCGACATTCCAAAAGCACAAATTCCCTGAGGGAGAGACGCATGGGTGTGTTCACCAAAGAACAGGAAGGCTCCTGCGGGTGAACCCACAGTGACAGAGGAACTGAAATTAGGCCAACAATGGGGTATTGTGACAAACACAGAGACATGGATGAAGCAGAATACAGACTTCAGAAACATACACACGCAGAGAACCGCTTGACTTATGAGCAAATGCACACCGACCACACTGCAGTGAAGAAAGAATGGACTTTTTTTTAGTTATGTTGAGTCAGTGACCCCTACCCCACACTGAACCCCAAATAAATTTCCAGATGGTTCCCAGGTCTAAGCATGAAAGATAAAACAATACATATTCAAGAAAAGGCATTGGAAAACATCTTTGGAATATAGAGATTGGCAACAATTTCTTTTTGTATTTAAATAAATTTCCAGTTGCTTTTTTAAAAATTAAATTTATTGAGGTAAGATGGGTTAATCACATTTAATGGCAACAGATTTCTTAAACAAGACACAGAAGCATCAGGTACAAATGAAAAGTGGTGAGTTAAGCCATCTTAAGGTGAGAGCTTCTGTTGCTGTAGACTAAATGTTTGCATCCTCCCCAAAATTTGTATGTTGAAACTAATCCCCAAGGTGATGGTGGTAGGAGGTGGGGCCTTTGGGAGGTGATTATGTCATGAGGTGGAACTCCTAGGGATGAGGTTGGTGTCCTTATGAAAAAGACCCCAGAGAGCTCCCTGTCCCCTTCTGCTATGTGAGGACTTGAGGAAAAGACAGCCATCTATGACCCAGGAATCAGATTCTTGTTAGATACAGAACCCCCAGGAACCTTTGTCTCTGACTTCCTAGGCTCCATAACTGTGAGAAACAAATTCCTGTTGTTTACGAGCCACCATCGAGTCTGTGGTATTTTTGTTCAAGCAGCCTGAACGGACTAAGACATGTTCGTCAAAAGTTACTTTTGATAAGGGCTAGGAGATCAGTTAGGCACAGAGAACTTATTGAAAAGACAACGGGGAGCAATAAAAAGAGAAAAATACCTGCTTTGTCTCTAGGGTGTGTTCACCGAGTAGGACTTTCCCACGGGTGCTGTAGAAGCGAGGTGAACACTGGGGATTGAGTGTCTGCCAATATGAGGAAGAGTAGAGAACTCCCACAGTCTCCTAGAGTGGTATCGGGTGTCTGGAGGGATTCAGAGGGCATCAAGATGGACAAGAATGGGGGTGGTGGTAACTGTGAGTTGTAAATAACTTCTGCTGTCCAAATCCGTGCACAGATCCCTCTCGAGGCCTCATCACTGCTGAGTGAACATGCCTGTGTGGGCCTGGCCTCCAGGTGTACGTGGCCCATACCGCCCTTGCATGCTTGAGTGCTTTTCTAAGTGTAAGGCAGATTTTGAGTCAGGACACAACACACTCAAATGGGTAATTGGAAGAGTTTAACTACTTACAAAGGTATGGGGGGAACGTGGGGCAATCTCCAGGGTCTATTGTCTCGTAAGATAAGAGAGAAGAAGCAGAACAGATTAGGACTGCGCCATCATTTGTGTGAGGAAAGCTTTAAAAAAATGGGAAAATATTTTCCCATTTTTTGGGTTTTACACAAACACCAGCAGGATGCATAAGAAACCCATCAAAGTAATGGCACGTAAGGAAGACTAAGTACTTAGGTATAGCAGTGGGGATGAGACCTTTTGAAGTGTACCTTTTGAATTTCATTTAGATTTCTTAACCCCATAAATGTGTCACCCATTTAACAGTTATATATATTAAGTAGGATGAATAGTGCCTTAAAATTGTGATATCTTGTCACTTGTTAACCATTATACACATTCTCTTGTATGCAGTGAATTTCTGGAAAAAAATACAAGAGCACGCTAAGGGGATGAGGCTGAAAAGCTCGAAAACTGGGATGCGTGGGGGACTCATTAGACTTAAAATATTTTTTTTATAGTCCCTGGTTCAGCTTTATTCCCTAACAGAAGTCCAGTTTCTGGAACAGTAAAAGTAATTATTCCAAAGTTTAATTAAAAACACAGTTTACAAATATTTAATATCTTCTGAAAAGCATTTCCAAGTTAAGCATGAAAAAAACATATACGCAATATATAATTAAATACCAGATAGCTTCAAATCCCATTAGTTCCACACTCAGCAACATCAGTCTTTTGAGGTACTTCGAAATCTTCTGTTAAATTTACCAAGTTGTTTTCTACGATGAGGAAGGGGATGGAAATCCCTATTGCTTTCAAACTCCATACATGCTTACAGTAGCTCCTGGAGTTACTTGCTGGGCAAGTTCTTTAAGATTATTGGTCAATTGTTCAGCAAGATGCATCTTGAGGGCCGTAACAGGCAGATCGTGTTGGGTGAAGGTCTGGTGCTCAGCCGCTCGTTATGGGCCTCCTGGAGCTTCCTGAGCAATTTGGTGGTCTCATCGAGTTTCCTCTGGAATACTTCGGCTTCTTCAGAGTCAAAAACTTCAACTGGAGCACCAAAGTTTGCTACTGTTTCCAGGGCTGTGAGCCTGCTCCGATTACTGGAGTCTAACTGCACTGCTGGTTCTATTTCTATAATCTCTATTTCTCTTGCTGTGTCAAGTGTGCTAGTCTGGCCTTCATTTTCAGGCGATGACGTCTCCAACTCTTGCAGGGTTTGAGAATGCCTTCCTTTTATTAAAACATCCGGCAAACTGTCTGCCATAACATATGGATAATCTTGGCAGATGGCTAAAAACTCATAGATGCTGAAATCGCTCTGAAGATAAGTCTTCTCCATAGTTGACTAGATTAAATCAGAATCGTCCTTGCTGATATTTGCAAATGTGGAATTGTAATGTGATGCATAAGAACTGTAGGGCCCCATAATTCAAGTATAACACTGGAGTTACTTTGTTCCTTTTATCTTCTTTGAACCCCTGCAGAGTACTCACTGCAGACTGAAGCCTTCCCGTTGTCCTCCCCTGTCTCACAGGGCAGTAGCCAGGTCCTCCTACAATGAGACCCACAGGATGGAGAAGTCCCAGCATTGTTGTTCCATCCGGTTTTCTTCTTTCCAATTCACACTGACTATTAACAAGCCGCCCAGTCAGCTTCCCTCCAGATTCCTTAACGATCCAACCGATCTGCTCCTGCTCTCTTTCTAGATTATTGCTCTTAAGTTTATTTTCAAGCATATCTTTGTCTTTCTTTTTGTCGTCCTTATTGGGGCCTCTTGAAGGCCTGTGCTTCAGTACCGCCAGAATCTTACCTTTCTGTGGGCCAGCAGACTCTGTCTTCCCCGCTCTGCGAGGCGTCTGCTCTTTCTGCTTTCGACTTTTTTGCAAGTCTGCCATGAAGTCTATGCTCTGCCTGAGGCTCTGAATTCTCCCCTGGCTAAGAATTTTCACTCCTGAGCGCAATAGCTTCTTTGCAGCTTTATAATAAACGCTTTCTGGTTTGCTGTAAATCATAGCATTAGTGCACATAAGTTTGAAGTTATCCTTTAGTTCTTCTATGGACTGGCAGTCATTGTTCTTGATATTTTCTTTTATGGCACTGAAATCCACTGGGTGTTTAATGATCACGGAGTAGCCGGGAGCAATAAAATCAGTCACAGGAAATGGAAAGAAAACACTTGGGTCTTTTCTCTGTAACTGTCTCTGCAATTGATTCAAAGCTTCTTGAAGGGGTGTCTGTTTTACTTTTTGTTTGGCTAAAGAGCTTGTGAGAGGCTTCTCAGGAAGCAAGTCTAAGCTTACAGGGGCCTGACATAGGAAGTCTTTTTCTGCCTCACTGTCCACACGATCCTGATCTCACTTTTTAAAATTTTTTTCACTCGATTCCGTTTTCTTCCATTTTCTTCCCCTGGAAACTGCTTCTCGCCTTTCTTTCTCTTTGTCTGCTTTGTGTACTTGTGTTTGCCATGATCGTTTTTGTCTTCGAAGAGGCCTGAGTTGAGCTCAGAGCTGCCGGTGGAGAGCTTGGTGACTTCGTTCCCTTCCACTTTGAGGACCAGCCTCAAAGGCTTCTCTACAAACTTCTCATACTTATGCTTCTTGTGCATCTTGCCCATGTCAGCTGGCCTGGTGCCCAACCCCCGCACCAGGCCTAGGCCATGCGGTGCTGCTTCTGTCCCAGCCAAGTGGAGGGCGGGAGCAAGCTGTGACACGTGGGTGCGGGAGACCCTCCCCACCACCATGAGAGGACCGCGTGAGACCTGGCCAGAGCCCCAAAGGCAGTGGCAGGTCTGCCAGCTAGACTTAAAATATTTTTTGAGACACAATTGATATATAATGTTGTGTAAGTTTAAGGTATATAAAGTATTGATTTGATATATTTATATATTGCGAAATGGTTGTACTTTAGCATTGGCTAACACCTCTATCTTATCATATAGTTATTATTTTTGTGTGTGGTGATAACAGTGAAGATCCCCTGTCAGGAATTTTGAAGTTTATAATACAGTATTGCTGACCATAATCACTACATGTTGCATTAGCTCTCCAGGACTTATTTATCTACTAGTTGCAAGTTTGTACCCTTAAACCTTACCTCCTATTTCCCACACATTC